>NC_057813.1:714241422-714424137 GCF_018294505.1 Triticum aestivum | reverse complement strand
CACCGACACGACACCCCGAACCCCCGACCCCGAAACAACACCCGATCCGACGCATATGCTTTGCTCCGGATCCGACGCATAAATTTCGTGTCGGGGTGATGATGATTATGCATTTATTGATGATACTGATCGAGATTATTAGTAGTGTCAGGTATTCAATTTTTTTATGTTGTACTTGATGATGGTACACTTAAGTGATATACATATTATTATTCATGTCGCTACTTTTTTTTATGTTGTACTAATTTCGTTTATTCTTTGTCATGGCAGGTGTTGAAAGATGGTGGGCGCTGGTCGGGAGCGCGCCGAGGCCTTCTTCGTCGGTGCGTGTTGCGAGGTCTTCCATTGCACACGCACCTCTCCGCCGAGGTTGCTGGACAGTATGTCGACACCACCGGGCCCTTCTTCGTCGACTGCGGTGCCCAGCAGGGGACGAGGTAAGAAGAAGAGAGGAGGTGGAGCACGTGGTCGCGGGAGAGGAGGTAGGGTGACTCTTACGGCTCCTTCCTCGCCGCCACCCCCAGCTGTTTCACCCGAGCACGTGACTGCTAGGGTGGACTCGTCCGAGGAGGAGGCTACACGGACTCCGGTCCACGAGCCTCCGGTCCACGGGTCTTCGGCCCACGAGCCTCGGGTCGACGGGCCTTCGGCCCATGAGAGTTGGGCCCACGAGACCCCGGAGGAGCACACGTCTGGATGGGGTACCTGGTCGGGTCAGCCTGAGGAGCCGAGTGGCCATGCTGATGATGGCGGGGAGCCGAGTGGCCATGCTGATGATGACGGGGAGCCGACTGATATTGAGGAGGAGGGGGGCAACATCTACCAGCGTGGTGCTACACGGCTCCCGTCCGTGCCGGCGACCCGCGAGCAGAGGTGGTTGATTTTCCCTGATGGGGAGAGGTAAGTGCATTTAATCTTTTTGTACCTTCTGCATTCACGTTTCTTCAAATAACTAATGCGTTGGCCTTGTCATGCTGCAGGGGTTGGGACCACCATGAAAGTGTCCGCCGGCCCAACTCCGTCCTTGGAGTTCTGATTCGGCAAAACTTCCCGGGGTTTGTCATGTTGCCTGGTGAGGGTCGGCTTCCAGAGGTTGGATTGAGTTGGGAGCACTACTTGGCTGCCCCGGCCCCACCGGATGAGATTATCGACGGTGTCTTGTGCAAGACAAGGGCAGACGTGGTGATCAGAAAGTTCTGGGTAATTTCTCGATACGAGGAGGAGGCGGCGGATGTTATCGACAAGGAGTGCAAGCACCTACTTCAGAACTTATGGCATGAGGTTCGGGTGTAGGCTGTTCGAGACTACTACGCCGGGCGTGGTATTAAGAAGCCCAAGCAGGAGTGTCGCGATAAGTTCTTGAGTAAGGAGCAGTACATGAAGGTAATTCTTAAGGCCTTGTAATTACTTCCTTCATTTAGTAATTCATTGCCGTAGCGCTCAAGTTTCTATTTGCTAACTTAGGCCCCTCCGAGATGGTGTGCGGATCGGATGGATTGTTGGGAGGTGTTGGTCAATGCGTGCTCAAAACAATGGCGGGCCTCCCACAACGAGGCCAAGGACAAACGTGCCCAAATGGAAGGTGTGCCACACCACCAAGGCAGCTCCAACTTATTTCAGTACGGGCGGAACTGGGTATGTGGTTTGCTTCATGATTCATGTAATTCATTCATCATGCTAGCTTTAGCCCTTTAATTACTAATTTACTTTGTTTCTCTCTTTCAGGCAGGCTACAATAAGGCGGATAAGGTGCCAAAGGTGTACGACCTGTATGCCATGGCCCACACTGGCTCAAGAAAGTCAAGGCATTCTCTACGTCTGACCTCGATGATCCAAAGAACTTCACCAACATCTCCGCCCACGACAAGCTCGTGCAATATAGAGATCAGGGGAAGGCGAGGAAAGGGGAGGACTTTAACCTGAGCCAGGGTCCCATTGATACAGAGCTGCTGATGATATCTGGTGGCAGGAGGTCCCATGGCTCCATAGCCATGGGAGATGGACTTATCTGTTGTCCTAGCACTCTCCCGGAGATCAAGGCGCGCCAGTCGAGCTCCGCTCCTGAGATAAGGCCTCGTGAACGGCCATTCCAACTTGCCTTCAAGGTTAGTTATAAGTACTCACCTATCTTTCTCCATTACATTGTGTGCGCTTCCATCAATGATTACAAATGGTCATGTGCGTGGTGTTGCAGGCTGCTATACAGAGTGAGAGAGATAGAACGGAGAAACTTCTGGCGGAGGCGGCGGAGAGGCAGCGGGAGTTGGAGGAGAGGACGACAAAGATGTTGGAGGAGGAGAGGGCACGGAATGACATGCAGGCAAGGGCCATGTATGAGCTCCTTGTGGTAACTTTCTTCTGCAGATTACTTGCTAGTCTTAACATTTGAGTCTCATTACTAACTAGTATGACTCTGTTGTGAAAACCAAATGTGTAGTCTGTGTGCGAGAAGTCCGGTCAGACCGCTCCGCCGATGCCAATGATTGCTCCTGGGAGCACGGTGAGTTTAATTAGAACGGACATTACTTGCTAGTCTTAACATTTGAGTGTCATAATGCTAACGAGACATTGGAAATGATCTTTGGTGCAGCTTAACTCCAGAAATGCATCACACGATCCTTCTCTAGCTACCGGCGCGAGCCAGCCCGCTCGTACACCTCCCTGATCACGGTAAGTTTCTCTAGTGTTTTGCTTAACAAATGCATAAAGACCTAGACTTAGCTTTATTTCCTCCAATATGCTTACCATAATGGCCTAGAGTTAGCTTCTTTTCCTCCAAAATGACTTAATATGCTTACTGACCTCATAAACCATCCATTCTACCTAAGTTAGCTCTAAAACGATATGTACTTAGGTTACTTATGTCCAAAATTGCATAATTAGCTTAGTTAGCTCATAAACGATCCATTTTACCTAAAGTTAGCTCTAAAATGACTCATTTTACCTTAGTTAGCTTACAAGTAATCCAATTTATCCAAGTTAGCTCAAAAATGACCCATTTTATGTAGATTAGCTCCTAATTGATCCATTTTACCTACGTTAGCTTTAAAATGACCCATTTCACCTAGTTTAGCTCCAAAATGACCCATTTCACCTAGGTTAGCTCCAAAATGACCCATTTCACCTAGATTTGCTCCTAAACGATCCATTTCACCTAAGTTAGCTAAAAACGATCCATTTCACCTAAATTAGCTCATAAATGATCCATTTCACCTAAGTTAGCTAAAAAACGATCCATTTCACCTTAGTTAGCTCAAAAACGTGGCATTTCACCTTAGTTAGGTCATAAACGACCCATTTCAACTAAGTTAGCTCATAAAAGCTCATAAATGATCCATTTCACCTAAGTTAGCTCAAAAATGATCCATTTCACCTTACTTAGCTCAAAAAGGATGCCCTTCACCTGAGTTAGCTCATAAACGACCCATTTCAACTAAGTTAGCTCATAAATGATCCATTTCAACTAAGTTAGCTCATAAACAACTCATTTCAACTAAGTTAGCTCATGAATGATCCATTTCAACTAAGTTAGCTCATAAACAACCCATTACAACTTTGTTAGCTCATATATGATCCATTTCACCTAAGTTAGCTCATAAATGACATATACTTCTTGTTCTAGTCTTCTTCTTGTTCAAGTCACCTATTTCTAACTTTCTTATTTACCATTTTGTAGATTTCATTCACTTCATGGAAGCTAGCTTGCTATGATGGAGTGCTTGCTTTTCCTTTGATGAAACTTTGCATTGTATCTAGCTTGCTATCATGAACTTGCTTATGTATGAACAATGTGTATGGATGGAACTTGCTTATGTATGAACAATGTGTATGGATGAAACTGATGTGATATGTGATATGTGATATGAAACTTATGTGTTGGATATTTGATATGAAACTTATGTGCTGGATATATGATATATATTTGCTGTGAAAATTGTTGGAGTAAAAAAAACAAAAAAAGAGACAATATGCAGGATCTTTGCCGTCTGCCACCGACGGCAAAGAGATCTTTGCCATCAGTAGCGGACGGCAAAGAGGCCACGTGGCAGGCAACTGTGCTTCCTGGGAGGCTGACCAATTTGGTCAGTTTGCCCACAGTGGCTGACGGCACAGGCTTTGCCGTCCGCAGCGGATGACAAAGGCCTGCCGTTAACCACCTAACGGAGTAACAGCGCATTTACTGCCGTCCGCCTTCTTTGCCGTCCGCTGCTGATGGCAAAGGCCCCTTTGCCGTCAGCTGCCCGAAGCGGACGGCAAAGCAGCTCTTAGCCGTCCCCTACTTTGCCGTCCCCTTTTGCCGTCCGTGGCTGATGGCAAAGGTCTTTGTCGTCCGCCATCCATGCCTTTGTCGTCCGCCGTGGCATATGGCAAAGTAGCTGATTCCTGTAGTGTAGGTGTAGTTGCAATATCACCTGACCCACAAAACACCCCAACTCTAGCAGACTCTAGCCCTACTACACTGGTCATTTCTGATGCCACAACTCAGCAGACCCCAACTGCAGCAAACAGTATGATTATGCCAATTCACATAGCACCAGCTCTACGACGCAAAACCCCCATTCTAGCAAAGAGTACACCAAATCTAGTTGCCAAATCCCTTTTTGAACTAGAGAGAGCCCCAATTGCAGCAAATAGGACCCCTGTTCCATTTCTTCCCAGTTTAGAAGATGAAGCTTATGTTGTTGTCAGGAACTTTGTGCGCATCTTTCCTTCATGGAAACATTATACCGCAGACACAGAACAATTTCCAGTCTTCCTCCGCAACTTACGTGTAAGTAATGTACTAATGTTATTCATGGTCATTACTGCATATGTTTCTGCTGACAGAAGACACAAGACTTCATTCTTTTAAATAGGCGAGGAGCAAACTGGATTGTGAAGACGAGCAAGGGTTGGTTGCGCTTTTCAAGCACTCGTTGATGAAGTATCGTTCCTACCTGAGGCAAGCGCACTTCGATGGCAAGCCTCTGAATGAAATTTTTGTAAAGTCTCCGGTGCTACATTTATCCAACGGTGACTGGAATAATCTTGTTACACATTGGTCTCGGCTGCAGCGTAAGGTACTGTCTATGCTATCACATCACAATTTGAACTACATTTCTGCATTTGCCTTAATGTCTCACTTGTATGAAAACTGTTAGCAGAAGAACATTCATTCTCAAGGGACCATAGAATCTCGCAACTATACTGCACACTGCATTGCTCTTGTGAGTACCTCTTGCCCTATATGACCATACTTACTTTCATAGCTGTTTGATTATGTAGCATCACTGCACATGTTAGCCTTGTAATCGCCCATTTGGTGGACATTATAAGATCCGTATGGACTCTTACATAAATTTAGAATCAACCCAATGCTTTTGAAGAGGATTAGCTCTGTAGTCCTCTTATAAGGACTGAACGTGGTCTATCACTGTACTTACATTAACAGCTACTCCCTCTGTCCCATAATATAAGAACGTTTTGTACAGTACACCAGTGTTCAAAACACTCTTGTATTATGGGAAGAGGGATTGGTTCATTGTGTAGCATTCTGCATCTTATCTCCCCCGCCCACCATTTACTAAAAAAGATCAGATCTATATTTAATCTTACCAACAAGTAGAATACAGACAATGTCAGTGCAGAAGTGTAGCCCATTGCTCTTGTCAGTACATTTTGTCCTGTAACGCTTGTACTTCCAGGGATTGGTAGTTGATTATGTAGCATCAATCTGCATCTTGTCTTCATTATCCTCTATCACTTCCAGTATTATCATATCTATAATTACTCTCTCCAAAATGTAGAGTACAGGCAATGCTTATGAAGAAGATTCTGTGCTGAAATTCTTGAGGTATCCTTCCCTTGACATGGAGAAGGGCATTATAAAGCCGGTGTTAACTGTTAATGTAAGTCAGTCCTTCTAAAGCCTTTATCCTCAACTGTTGTTTAATTTGCTCATACTCCCTATCGTTTACTGCTGTTTAGTTTGCTGTTTCTACCAAAATGCATGTTCGCAAGAACCGTAAATTCTAAGTTTTACTTGTAAAACCAAATTCCTTATTCATACCATGCACATTAATTAATACTCCCTATATGTATGCTTTTTTTGTGGATCTATAATCTAGTGTGTGGTGAAGCAGCCCATGTTTGCACCTTGTCATCTCCTGTTTTATCTTACTGATGTGGCTGATGATATGAACAACATGCCATGCACATTATCCAAAATAGATACAATGATTTTCTTTGCCCTTCATATATCCTTTTTATGTTGACATGGTAATCTAGTAGTGTGGTGAAGCTCCCCGCATTATGAACAATGCCAAATTATGCTATTGATATTTTTAACTTACTCTCTATTTTCTAATTTGAAATTGGATGGGATTGACAGCACAGTTATCATCTTTGTTTATACACGTACAAAACATGTCATCTCTCTGCTTTGTTTCAAGGTGATATGCCTGATGGCATGCGCAAGTCTACTGAAGGCTGTGAGACAAACCCAACATATATTGCAGCAAAGAAGGCAAAACATCTTGAAGATAGCGAGACAACCCCAAAGTCTTGTCTTGATGCAGTGTTCAAGTTACTTGAGACTAGCAGTCAGACAAGCTCACAGAATTCCTTGTCTGAATCAGTTCGACTTCTTCAGTCCCAAGTTCTAGCAGAAAGGCATTCTGCAACTCAACTTCGACTTGAAGTCCTATCTCTAAGAAAGATTGCGGAGAACACCAATGAGAACCTCATCGCTAAACAGCTACACCTGGAAGCTATGACCGACATGCTAGGCCGGTCTCACAGCCTTGCTCAGCAGCTTGCGCAGCAGTTCCCCGGCAAGGCTAACCTTTCTTGAACTGTCTTGGAAGTGGTCTCGGTTCAGTATTATTTTGTTCCGCTGCAATGGTGCCAGTTTTTGTAATCTTCTTCTTCGTTGCGCTTTATGATCACTGGTGGCGAACTTCGATGCCCAGTGGATGTAATATACCTTAAATCCTTTATTGTATAGTGTAGGTTTATTCTTAGTTACTATGTCGTAATTTCTTTATTGTATAGAGTAGGTTTGTTCTTAATTCCTACTAGTTACTGCCATCATTCGCTATCTGAAAAAAAATCTGATGTAGTCGACCGGGCCGAAACATTCGACTCTAACGGGCCTGGTTTTTAGCGGGCCACAATTGGGCCGGCCTGCGTCTTTCTTGGGCCCGAATGATTGGGGCCTTCACACATTGCGCCAGGCCCAAACTTACACCGGCCTATATTTTAGTTGGGCCTTTTGTCGACCCAGCGCTTAGTTTGGCCCAGGTAGCGTTGGTCCATTAACAGGCTAAATATTATACTGGCCTGTTACGGCCGAGATGAAACCACGGGCCTTTAGCAGGCCAAAATGCATGTTGGGCCACAATTTTCACTAGTCATCGACGGGCCTTCAGCAGGCTGAAATGTAGATCGGGCCTTTTTGGGCCCAGTTAGCTCATGGGCCATTACCAGGCCGAAACATATCTCGGGCCTTAGTTGGCCCACTGATATCATGGGCCTTTAAGAGGCTGAAAGCTTAGTACAGGCATCAACGGGCCGGATTACGCGATAGGCCTTTAACAGGCCCAAAGTCACGTTGGGCTTAATTGTTGCCACCTTTAGCATGGGTCGTTAGTGGGCCCGATGTCCCGCTGGATCATATATAGCCCATGGGCAGCACGGGCCATTCCTAGGCTGAAAGTCTCACCGGGCTGAAATGGGCCCATGTCTATATCAGGCCTCTAACAGGCTGAAAGTCACACCGGGCTGAAATGGGCCCATGTCTACATCAAGCCTCTAACAGGCCGAAAGTCAATGGGCCGTAGTTGGGCCCAAATATTCGGCGAACAATTAACGGGCCATATCTGGCTTTGGGCCGCAAATGGGCCCAATTATTGGGCGAACAATTAATGGGCCAGATCTGGCTTCGGGCCGTAAATGGGCCCAAATTTGGCCAAACAATTAACGGGCCAGATCTGGCTTCAGGTCGTAAATGGGCCTTTATTAAGCAGGCCGTTATTGGGCTGGCCCACTAGTACCTGATTAAGTATTATGGGCCTTTGACTGGGCCGGCCTTTTTAACCAATATGGGCCTCTGTTGGGCCCCGCCACATGTCGACGTATCATAGGCATGTCTCCTCCAATGGACGGGCGACATCTGGCCCACTGACGAGCTGACAGGTGTTCCCTTCGGCCAATCAGAATTTTACACGTGGAAAATCCCCATTGGTCGGGGCTGTTAATGGGTTATCAGATCCAAAACCCGACCCGATAGCTTAACGGCGTTCCGTTACGGTGGATGCCATGTGTTGGTCACCCTTGACGAAAGCACTTCTGTGATGCGTGATTTATCGTCATGGAAGTGGACACTTCCGTGATGATAATTTTGGTAATGTCATGGAACACTTCTACGACGGCACAGGTATGACTATCTTGATTCTGTCATAAATTTGTCATGGATGTACATGCATGACAAAAAACACGACCTACTGTGACAAACACGTATCATCACGGAAGTGTATTTTTTTGTAGTGTAGGGCAATAACAACAAACTATGTAAATGCCCATTCCCCAAATGCATCTATTAAAAAAGGAGGATGGAGCAAACCTCCTATGGGACTTGTTAAGCTAAATACTGATGCTTCGTTTGATCATGATCGACTTAGTGGTACAGCTGGGGCTGTTCTCAGAGATGATAAAGGAAGATTTATTGCCGGTAGAAATTGGAAGTTTGACTGGTGTGCAGATGTTCTGACAGCAGAAATTTTGGCCCTAAGGTTTGGATTATTATTTGCACGGATGGCGGGATGCAACCGCCTTGATCTCAACTCAGACAATATTGAAGTCATCAACACAATTAAGAATGGAGGACAATCAGCAGGAGCAGCGGCGGCGGTCTTTGATGATTGCTATTTTTTGGCTTGTGATTTTCCTCTTACTAGGTTTAAACATTGTAATAGGGAGGCAAATAAGGTGGCTCATGAACTAGCTAGGTTAGCGAAAATTTCCGTGACAAATGAATATTTTGAGGAACCCATGGATGAAATTGTACCTCTTCTTATGGATGATGTAACTGTTATTTGCAATTAATAAAGCTAACGATTTATTTCAAAAAAAAGATTGCAAATGTTAAGGTTCTAGCAACAACACCCGTAATAGCACTCTTAGTCATATTTTAGTAGCACAGCCTATCATTATTAGCACTTTAAGCATCTCGCATTGAAGTCGCCTTTCAAATGCTCTTATTGATTAAGCATATAATTATCTACCACTTCTACACATAATGTGGATGCGCAAGAAGATCAAGACATCATGTACTGCTACAATTACCTCTTGTACTGTTGCTACATATTATGGTGAAACTTTGAGTGATCATACGCATGCGAGATATAAATTGATCGATCATAATCTAGGTACAAGATTTTCTTTTTGTGAATGGGTTGTTATCGCAGAATGTCATGTGGTGGGCCTTGGAGAAACAGAAATTCTCAGCAGAGTACATTACCCTCATCAAGGACATGTTCAATAATGTTGTGACAAGTGTTCGAACAAGTGATGTCGACACTGATGACTTCTCGATTAAGATAGGACTGCATCAGGGGTCAGCTTTGAGCCCTTATCTTTTTGCCATGGTGATGGATGGGGTCACAAGGGATCTACAAGGAGATATCCCATGGTGTATGCTCTTTGCGGATGATGTGCTGCTAGTTGACGATAGTCGGACGGAGGTAAATAGGAAGTTAGAGTTATGGAGACAAACCTTAGAATCGAAAGGGTTTAGGCTTAGTAGAACTAAAACCGAGTACATGATGTGCAGTTTCAGTACTACTAGGTGTGAGGAAGAGGAAGTTAGCATTGATGGCCAAGTGGTACCTCAGAAGGACACATTTCGATATTTGGGATCAATGTTGCGGGTGGATGGGAGTATTGATGAAGATGTGAATTATCGAATCAAAGCCGGATGGATGAAGTGGCGCCAAACTTCTGGCATTCTCTGTGACAAGAGAGTGTCACAAAAGCTAAAAGGCAAGTTCTACAGGATGGCTGTTCGACCCATAATGTTTGTATGGCGCTGAGTGTTGGCCAACTAAAAGGCGACATATTCAATAGCTAGGTGTGGCGGAGATGCGTATGTTGAGATGGAAGTGTGACCACACGAGGAAGGATAGAGTTCGGAATGATGATATACAAGATAGAGTTGGGGTAGCACCATTGAAGAGAAACTTGTCCAAAATCGTCTGAGATGGTTTAGGCATGTTCAGTGTAGGCCTCCAGAATCTCTAGTGCATAGGGGGCGGCTAAAGCATGCGGAGAATGTCAAGAGAAGTCGGTTTAGAGCGAATTTGACATGGGAGGAGTCTGTTAAGAGAGACCTAAAGGACTAGAGTATCATCAAAGAATTACATATAGACAAGGGTGCATGAAAATTTGCTATTCATGTGCCAGACCCATGAGTTGGTCGCGAGATCTTATGGGTTTCACCTCTGGCCTATTTCAATTTGTTTGAAATAAAGGCTTTGTTGTTATCGTCGTCATCGTCGTTGTCGTCATAGTCGTGGCCAAGAAGTCAGGAAGTGGCTAGGAGTTTGGCACGCGGTCGTGCATGTACGTTGGTGCCCTTAATGTCATCAGAACTAAACTTTGACGCTAGACCCTTCTGGATGTAGACTATCATACAATGTCGAAGAAAGTCATCTTCTAGTACGGATAAATAAGAAATTGATGCCCTTAATTAATTCCATCTATCTATCTCAAGAATTTCTGCAGCCTACCTCTAGTACGGATCAGTTCGCCGGTATATAATTACACGGCAGGCGGAACGAATTACACTGGAGATCCTTGCTCATTGCCGCGCAGGTTCGGCCGACCGTACCGGAGAGCCGACATTGTGCGATCTGCTGGCTGTTACCGAGCCCCTCGCCGAACTGCGTGCGTGCAGGGGTGCGTCGGCGCCGAAAGCGATGTGATGATGTTATGTACCTAGGGTAGGGTCATGGACCTATCTAGGATACCATACCCAAGGACATCCTTAGACGAAGCTACCTTCCAGTCAACCAAGAGAGACTCCACTCGACCGGCTAGAAGACACTCGACGAACCTAAAGACACTCGACCATGAAGACTCACTCGACCATCAGGAGTTCAGGATCTACTCTGTATCCAAACGGTCTGTAATTAAGTAGTCTTAATGGTCATGATGACACTTTATGTAGGGCGTTACCAGTAATGCCCAGCTTTAATGTACTTTAACCCTCTGCTACGTGGGTTGGCTGGGGTCCTGGCGTCCTCTATATAAGCCACCCCCCTCCACTGGTAGAAGGGTTCGCACCCTTGTAACTCATATACACATAAACCAGTCGACCGCCCCGGGGCTCCGAGACGTAGGGCTTTTACTTCTTCAGAGAAGGGCCTGAACTCGTTAAACACTCGTGTGTACAACTACTCCATAGCTAGGACCTTGCCTCTCCATACCTACCCCTCATTCGACTGTCAGACCTAGTACCACGACAGTTGGCGCCCACCTTGGGGCAGGTGTCTTAGCGACTTTTTTGGAGAAGTTGCAATTTGCCCGATCGCCTTCATCATGGTTTCCGGCGGAGCTCTGGTCGAGGGCCGCGAGATCCGTCTCGGTGCGCTCATTTTCATCGCCGATGACTCCGCTTGGCTCCAGGAGGCACCACTCAACATCGACGCGCTTCCCGTCCGCGGGGCGACGCACTTTCGGGCGTGCGTCCGCGGCGTCTTGCTGCGGCAGCCGTCGACCCCATACCGGTCGACTCCTGCGCCGTCCTCCCTCCCTGTCTCCCGCCAGCGCAAGCGCTCCGATTGGTCGAGGCTCCAGCGATGGGTGAGACACGCAGTGGCTCGCCAATCGGCCACCACCCAAGTCGCGGCAATTCAGCCCGACGAATCTCTCTACGGCCTGTTCGACCTGTCGACTGGCTCCGTAGAGACTGCATCTGAGTGCGATAGCAGTGATCCAGCGGCAGAGGTCCTGATGGTCAACGGGCCTCGTAGTCCTCCCGGTTTCCCCCGCGACGACGGGATGGACGACGGGGGCGACCCCGCTCAAGCCCACAAAGAGTATCAGCCCGAGCCACTCACTTCTCAACAGAGGGAAGAACTTCACCGCTGGAACATGGATGCCCTGCATACTCCCATTGCAGGAGAAACTCCTGAGGCTCGAGCCCTGGAAGAGGCACGTTTAGCCAACCTGGCTGAACGCACTCGACTGGAGAACCTCCAGCGAGCACTCGACGAGCGTGCGCGTCAACGAGTGACCAACTCCAACCGACGTCAGCTCTTTCCGCAACCGACTCAGGTATATCGAACCCCAATTCAGAATTTAGCAGCTGCAGCCCGTATAGCGGAGTCAATTCAGCCATCTCAGTCGGAGGCTGGAAGAGGCTTGATGCAGATCAGAGATTTTCTCCGGGCGGCAGGAGATCAGAATTCAGCTGTGTCACAGTCGCGCAACAGGATTCACAGTCGATCCGTCGCTGCGAATACTGTTCAATTGGCTCACAGTCCAAGGTCGCCTCCGAGGCGCGTGGGACGTGAAGGCCGGCGGGACCACTATGATGATCGATTTGATCGTGATGACAGGCGTCGAGTGCCCACTCCTCCCCCGAGAAGTGGGTCTAACGCCCATCGGCAGCAAGATGACAGACGCCAGCTCAGTGTTGGGCGGAGAGCTCCAGTGGACCCTAGAGAGCCAGGCTTTGACGCGAGATCCATCATCGTGCAAGGTTTGGTCGACCAGAACAGAGCTCATAGAGGTGGCCATGACAGAGATGTGCCCACAAGCAGCCGAGTCCATGTTTCAGGTCCAGAATGTTTTAGCAGAGCCATCAGAGCCGCAGTAATACCCCCCAACTTCAGGTTGGTGACTGGGGTGAGTAAGTTCATCGGAGAGTCTAAGCCTAAAACTTGGCTTGAAGACTACCGAGTGGCTGTTCAGATTGGTGGCGGTAATAATGAGGTGGCCATGAAGCATTTGCCACTTATGCTAGAGGGTTCGACCAGGGCATGGTTGAATCAGTTAGCCCCTAGCAGCATTTACACCTGGGAAGATCTTTCCCGAGTGTTCGTCAGGACGTTCGAGGGAACTTGCAAGCGACCGGCCGGATTGACTGAGCTGCAAGTTTGTGTACAAAAGTCGAGTGAGACACTGAGAGACTACATCCAGAGATGGATCACTCTGCATCATACCATAGAGAATGTGTCAGACCATCAAGCGGTCTGCGCCTTCAAGGATGGTGTCAAGAATAGAGAGTTGAGCTTGAAGTTTGGTCGAACTGGAGATATGACCCTGAGTCGGATGATGGAAATAGCCACCAAGTACGCCAATGGCGAAGAAGAGGACCGACTCCGGAGTGGCAAGTACATGCCGAGTCAGTCGGATAAAGGAAACTCCAGTCGGAAGCAAAAGCGGAAGGCCGAGCCAGCTGCTCCTGGAGAAGCTCTGGCCGTGACTCAGGGCAAATTCAAAGGGAAGCCCAAAGGATCTTGGAACCCATAGAAGGTAAAAGATAAGGAAGGTAATGACGTGATGGATCTACCGTGTCATATCCACACGAAGAAAGACGAAGAGGGTAACTTCATCTACCCAAAGCATACCACTCGCCAGTGCCGGCTCTTAATCCAGCAGTTTCAAGGGAAACAGCCGAAGGACAAAGAGAAGGAGTCAGACAAGGCTGAGGACAAGGAGGACAGTGATGGAGAGTACCCTCATGTCAACTCCACTCTGATGATTTTTGCTGATGTAGAGAGCAAAAGTCGACTGAAAGTGATCAACCGTGAGGTCAATATGGTCGCCCCGGCGACACCAAACTATCTGAGATGGTCGCAAACTCCCATTACTTTCGACCAGTCTGACCATCCTACTCACATTTCCACCCCTGGGAGGCAAGCGCTGGTGGTCGACCCAGTCGTCGAAGGCACTCGACTGACAAAGGTATTGATGGATGGCGGCAGTGGATTGAATATACTATACGCAGAGACGCTCAAGGGAATGGGCATTCCGATGTCCAGGCTTAGTTCCAGCAACATGAGTTTTCATGGAGTCATCCTAGGAAAGAAGGCCGAGTCACTCGGCCAAATAGCTCTCGATGTAGTGTTCGGCGACTCGAAGCATTTCTGCAAAGAGAAGCTGACATTTGAAGTCGTGGATTTCTGAAGCGCCTACCACGCTATTTTAGGAAGACCAGCCTATGCCCGCTTCATGGCTCGACCATGTTATGTGTACCTCAAGTTAAAGATGCCTGGCCCCAAAGGCGTGATCACCATCACTGGCAGCCGGAAGAAGGCGGAAGAGTGTTTCCAGAAAGGCTCAAAGATTGCGGATGGCCAGATAACAGTGGTAGAGCTGGAGGAATACAAGAAGAATGCAGATCCGAGTGATTTACTGCGGGCCAAGAAGCCCGCCATAGAGTCAGCATTTCAGTCGTCCGGTGAGACGAAGCCAATTCATATCCACCCGACTGACCCCAATGCAGCTCCGACCCATATTTCCACAACACCCGACTCTAAATAGGAAGAAGCGCTCATCCAGTTCCTCCGTGAGAACTGGGACATCTTTGCATGGAAGCCAGCTGACATGCCGGGTGTTCCCAGGGGGCTGGCTGAGCATCGCCTTAGAGTCGATTCAAAAGAAAAACATGTTAAAGAACATCTTCGACGGTCCGCCGTTCAGAAGAAAAAAGGCATTGGCAAGGAGGTGGCTCGACTCCTTGCAGCAGAGTTCATTCGAGAGATATAACACTCCGAGTGGCTCGCCAATGTCGTCATGGTCCCCAAGAAGGACAACTCACTTCGCATGTGCATTGATTTCAAACATATCAATCGGGCCTGCCCGAAAGATCATTTTCCTCTCCCTCGCATCGACCAAATTGTCGACTCGACCGCAGGGTGTGAGAGATTGTCTTTTCTAGACGCTTATTCCGGGTATCATCAGATCCGTCTGTATGGACCTGACGAAATCAAAACAGCTTTCATCACTCCATTCGGGTGCTTCTGCTATATCACCATGCCATTCGGCCTCAAGAATGCCGGAGCCACGTTCATGAGAATGATTCAAAAGTGTTTACTCACTCAAATCAGTCGGAATGTGGAAGCGTACATGGATAATATCATGGTCAAGTCGCGAAAGGGTTCCGACCTATTGACTGACCTAGCTGAAACATTTGCCAACCTCAGAAGGTATGATATCAAGCTCAATCCATCGAAGTGCACATTCGGAGTACCTGGCGGAAAGTTACTCGGTTTTCTCGTTTCAGAACGAGGAATCGATGCTAACCCAGAAAAAGTTGGCACCATACTCCGAATGAAACACCCTGTGCGTGTGCACGACGTCCAGAAGCTTACTGGATGCTTGGCCGCTTTAAGTCGAATCATCTCTCGCCTCGGTGAAAAGGCATTGCCCCTTTACCGACTGATGAAGAAGGCAAACAAGTTCGAGTGGACTCCAGAAGCTGATGCAGCGTTTGCCGAGTTAAAAACTCTGCTCTCCACCCAGCCGGTGCTTGCTGCTCCAATCAGCAAAGAGCCTCTGTTGCTTTATATTGCATCCACAGGACAAGTCGTCAGTACAGTACTTACGGTCGAGCGGGAAGAAGAAGGGAAAGCCTTCAAAGTTCAGCGCCCAGTGTATTATCTCTCTGAAGTTTTGACCCCATCGAAGCGAAGATACCCTCATTATCAGAAGCTCGTATATGGGATCTACATGACCATGAAGAAGGTTGCTCATTATTTCTCTGATCACGACATTACAGTCGTCAGCGATGCACCATTGTCAGAGATTCTGCATAACAGAGATGCAACTGGTCGAGTATCTAAATGGGCGATTGAACTCCTTCCCCTTGATGTCAAATTCGAGGCAAAGAAAGCCATTAAGTCCCAGGCTATAGCAGATTTCCTTGCCGAGTGGATTGAGCAACAGCAGCCGACTCAAGTTCACTCGGAGCATTGGACCATGTTCTTTGATGGCTCTAAGATGTTAAATGGTTCCGGTGCTGGGGTTGTTTTGATTTCCCCCCGAGGAGATAAACTCAGATATGTGCTCCAAGTCCACTTTGATTCCTCCAACAATGAAGCAGAATATGAAGCACTCATGTATGGGTTGCACATGGCCATTTCACTCGGCGTCCGTCGCCTTATGGTTTATGGCGACTCAGATTTGGTGGTCAATCAGGTGATGAAGGAGTGGGACGTTAGAAGCCCAGCCATGAACGGATACTGCAATGCAGTGAGGAAGCTCGAAAAGAAGTTCGAAGGGTTAGAGCTCCACCACATACCCCGACTGAAAAATCAAGCAGCTGACGATCTGGCGAAGATAGGATCCAAGAGAGAAGCCATCCCCAGTGATGTGTTCTTGGAGCATATCCACACTCCGTCAGTCGTAGAAGATCCTTTTACCGATGAAGCTCCGCAACCTAAGAGTGTTACGGACCCGACTGAGGTTGAAGTCCCAGCAGTGGTCGACCTGATCATGGAAGTTGTAGTGATCACTCCAGATTGGACAGTGCCATATATCGCGTATATCTTGAGGAAAGAACTCCCGGAGGACGAAGAAGAGGCTCGACAGATCGTCCGCCGATCTAAAGCCTTTACCGTGATAAGAGGACAGTTGTACAGAGAAAGCGCGACTGGAGTTGGTCAGAGATGCATAACACCGGAGGAAGGTCGAATAATCCTTGATGACATCCACTCGGGGACCTATGGCCATCATGCGTCCTCTCGGACCATCATGGCCAAAGCATACCGAGCCGGATTTTATTGGTCAAGAGCGAATGAAATGGCGAAGGAGATAGTCGACAAGTGCGAGGGATGCCATTTTACTCCAATATGTGGCGTAAGCCCGCGTCAACTTTGAAGACTATACCACTCGTCTGGCCCTTTGTGGTGTGGGGTTTGGATATGGTCGGTCCTTTGAGAACAGGCAGAAGCGGTTTTACCCATGTGCTGGTAGCAGTCAACAAGTTCACTAAGTGGATCGAAGCTAAACCCATCAAGAACCTCGATGCCGGTACTGCTGTCAGCTTCATCAGAGAATTGATATTCAGATATGGGGTCCCGCACAGCATCATCACTGACAACGGGTCAAACTTCGACTCCGAAGAGTTTAGAGCTTTCTGCACATCTCAAGGCACACGAGTCGACTATGCTTCAGTCGCTCATCCACAGTCGAATGGACAGGCAGAACGAGCCAACGGTTTGATTCTCAAAGGGTTGAAACCCAGTTTGATGCGTGATCTTAAGCATGCGGCTAGTGCATGGGTCGACGAACTTCCCTTGGTGCTTTGGGGGTTAAGGACCACGCCCAATCGGTCGACTGGAAGAACTCCATTCTTCTTGGTCTACGGAGCTGAAGCAGTCTTGCCAAGCGACCTTCTCCACAATGCTCCCCGGGTCGAGCTCTACACCGAAGCTGAAGCAGAACAAGCACGGCAGGATGTAGTCGACCTTTTAGAGGAAGAAAGGGAGATGGCTCTGATCATATCGACCATTTACCAACAAGACTTGCGTCGCTTCCATGCCAAAAACGTGAAGAGTCGAGCCTTCCAGGAAGGAGATTTAGTTCTCCGAGTGGATCAGCAGAAACCACACAAGCTTGCTCCTTCTTGGGAAGGTCCCTTCATCTTCACCAAGGTTCTTCACAATGGAGCATACCGTCTTTACAATGTCGAGCATCAGATCGACGAGCCCCGAGCTTGGAACACGGAGCTTCTCCGCCCCTTTTACACTTAAGTATTCACTCGGATGAGTTGTAATAAAAGTACTTCTGTAGTTTATTTATCAAAGACAAGAGCTTCATAATTTTCCCAGTAATCGTTATTTCTTTTGTCCACTCAAAACAATCCCCCAGTGGGTGGCTTGGCTGCGAATCCGATTCGCCCAAGTCTGTAAAAAAAATCCTAACCGAGTGGTGAGCCAGTCTCCCACACGAAGGCTTAGCTGCGAAATCCGTTTCGCCTAAGATAAACAAAATCCTACTGAGTGGTAAGCCAGCCTTTCACTCGGAGGCTTAGCTGTAGTCCAAGTACTCGCCTAAGATAAACAAAATCCTGTCGAGTGGTAAGCCAGCCTTCCACACGAAGGCTTAGCTGCGAAATCCGTTTCGCCTAAGATAAACAAAATCCTACCGAGTGGTAAGCCAGCCTTCCACTCGGAGGCTTAGCTGCAGTCCAAGTACTCGCCTAAGATAAACAAAATCCTGTCGAGTGGTAAGCCAGCCTTCCACTCGGAGGCTTAGCTGCAGTCCAAGTACTCGCCTAAGATAAACAAAATCCTACCGAGTGGTAAGCCAGCCTTCCACTCGGAGGCTTAGCTGCAGTCCAAGTACTCGCCTAAGATAAACAAAATCCTATCGAGTGGTAAGCCAGCCTTCCACTCGGAGGCTTAGCTGTAGACCAAGTACTCGCCTAAGATAAACAAAATCCTGTCGAGTGGTAAGCCAGCCTTCCACTCGGAGGCTTAGTTGCAGCATTGCGCTCGCCTAAGTACAAATACAACATGCGCTCTACAAGGAAGACGAGGTGCAGGTCGACTGCTACTCTCTCCTTCCGAGCTACGCCACAAATACAACGTGCGCTCTGCAAGGAAGACGAGGTGCAGGTCGACTGCTACCCTCTCCTTCCGAGCTACGCCACAAATACAATGTGCGCTCTGCAAGGAGGACAAGGTGCAGGTCGACTGCTACCCTCTCCTTCCGAGCTACGCCACCAATACAAAATCCTACCGAGTGGAGAGCTGACCTCCCACTCGGGGGCTTAGCTGCAGCCCAGTGCTCGCCTAAGTATCTGAAATCCTACCGAGTGGAGAGCAGACCTCCCACTCGGGGGCTTAGCTGCAGCCCAGTGCTCGCCTAAGTATCTGAAATCCTACCGAGTGGAGAGCAGACCTCCCACTCGGGGGCTTAGCTGCAGTCTAGCGCTCGCCTAAGTATGTGAAAATCCTACCGAGTGGAGAGCAGACCTCCCACTCGGGGGCTTAGCTGTAGTCTAGCGCTCGCCTAAGTATGTGAGAATCCTACCGAGTGGAGAGCAAGCCTACCACTTGAGGGCTTAGCTGCGGCCCAGTGCTCGCCTAAGTATCTAAAATCCTACCGAGTGGAGAGCAAACCTCTCACTCGGGGGCTTAGCTGCAGCCCAGTGCTCGCCTAAGTGTATTGGGGAACAAGTCGATTGCAATAAGTGCTTTGCTTTAACCTGCAAAAGACACCTCAAACCAAATGCAAACATATTCAACGACGAGTCCAAGTTCGGATAACACCTAACGAAACCGAAAGTGCTCAGGCGCTAGGCCTGTTAAGGTTTGTCGGTTACAAAACTCACTCGGCATACCGAGGCAAATTTAAAGTATCAAGCTCAGAAGTTTTTTACCCCTCCTGTGGAGGGCTGGAAGGTGCAACAAACTCGTCCAGATCAATTCCATCTACAATCCGAGTGGCAGCAGCAATGAAGGTCTCCATGAAAGATCTGAAATCATGCTTCTTGGTGTTAGCCACCCTAAGAGCCACCAGCTTGTCCTCTCGTGCATCCTTGCAGTGAACGCGGACCAGAGACAAAGCAACATCCGCACCGCACCTGGCCGAAGACTTCTTCCACTCCTGCACTCGACTTGGGACCTCGTTCAGTCGAGTCATCAGGGACTCGAGGTCGTTCTGGAGGGTCTCTCTCGGCCAGAGTGTTGTGTCGATGCGAGAAGTTGCGACCTTCAGCCTTGCGAGATAGTCGATGACGGCAGCAACACGAGATTCAAGCCGGAGCACATTCATGGTGACTTCATCTTTCACGGGAGAGTTGATGGGGTCCAGGTTTACTTCCAGTCGACCAGTCTCCTCTTCAAAGTTCTGACAAAATTCTGCAAGCACAACCACCGAGTCAAGACAAACAGTCGGAGGTTACAATTCAAATATTTGTTTGATACAAAGGATTACCTTCAAGCATGAGGAACAACTTCTTGGCGAGTCCACCCAGATAAGCCTCTAGATCGTTCTTCTTTCCCTTCAACTCACTGGCCTTGTCATTCAGGGTGGTCTTGTCACTTTTCAATCGACTGACCTCCTGGTTGGCAGCATCAAGAGCAGCTTTCAGATTGGTGTTTTCTTCTTCAAGCTTGGTCACTGAAGCCAGCTTCTCATCTGCAAGCCTGGTCTTTTCTAAAGCAGTTTTTTGCATCTCAGCCAAGTCAAGCTCTTGCTTCTTCAGGGAATCCCTCACTTTGTCTGCAAAGTTACAGTGAGATTAGATTCGGAAACAAGTAAGAGGCAAAGGCAGTCGTCAAAGGCCTCACCAAGCATACCTTTAGCTTCCTCCTTCGTCTTCGTTAAGTTCTCTTGGGCCAATTTCAGATCGAGCTCGAGCTGAATGTGTTTGTTCTCCAACTCAGTATAACGAGCCGCAAGGTCACAGGATTTCTACGAAGAACCAATCGACAGATGTCAAAGACAATTCACTTCTGAGTGAGTAAGGAAAAATCATAGTGTTTCTAAGACTACGGCCGAATACAAACATTCGACCATAGTCTCGGGGACTACACCCAGTGGGTGCACTCAGTGTGCCCCCACTAGTTTCATCAGTCAGAGTCGACCAGTCGACCAACACAAAAAAAGAGATTTTCTTCAGACTGTAGTCAACTGCCAGCAGTCGACCACAGTCTCGGGGACTACACCCAGTGGGTGCACTCAGCGTGCCCCCACCGGTTTATGAATCTATTCGACCTAGTCGAGTAAGGAAAAAACTAAAAGCCTATGGTCGACTGCCAGCAGTCGACCATAGCCTTGGAGACTACACCCAGTGGGTGCACTCAGCGTGCCCCCACTAATCCGGAATTTCAATCGACACACCCAATGGGTGTAGGGCAAACTCTAAGAATTTCAGAAAGAAGAGTTTCCAGATATCATATCCTAACAGAACAGGCGGTGACCGACTGACCTGAACATTACTCTGAAGAGCCGAACTGGCGTCATAGGCTGCCTGGCTGGCTTCCCGTATTGCCTTCACTTGCTCCATCATGACCCCTGCTTGGCGTATTGCTTCTTTAGCGTCACTAGCTTGGTCTTCTAGAACGGGGTAGGTGGAGAAAAGTGAGGGTTGAGCAGAACTCGACGACGAAGGACGAGCACTCGTCAATGGCACCGCAAAGGTTATGGTAGGCCGAGTGACGTTGTCTCCCTCCACGACCAACGTCTCGGGTGCTGGCACATCCTGAGTCGCCTTGCCAGCAGACGTTTTCTTGCTCCTCCTCTGCCTTGGTGGTTCATCGTCGTCGTTGTCAGGAAGGTCAATAACAATGTTAGATGAAGCTGCAGAAAGAATCAAAATTAGAGACAATAAGTCAGTCGACTGAAAACGGCATCACATGAGTCATACCAGGTTTTGAGGTAGCAGCATCCTCCATCTCGTGGTCTTCAGCCCTGGCCGAAGTATCAGAAGTAGCAGCACTGCAGTTCCAGAAGTCAGTCGATTGACCTATGAGTCGACCAAGAACAAGTTCATGAAACGGGGAAAACTCAAGACTACCATTACCCTGAGATAGTGGGGATCACCATCTTCATCTTCGGCAAGACCTTCGCAGGTTTCGACGGTGCCACTCGAGATTGCTTCAGAGCCTTCTCAGTCGGCGCCGGAGAAGTAGTCCGAGGGCGCTTGGTCGACTTGGTAGCGGTCGCGACCCCCTTACCACGCTCAGTCACGGGATCATGGACAAGCTTCGAGCGTCTTTCCGAGCGGGGAGGTGCAACTTCCTCCTCCTCCTCCTTCTCTTCCTCCTCATCAGAGTCTTCAGCCTCATCATCGTCGTCAGCATCCGAATCCCACTCCTCCGGGCTTTCGCCCCCACTTCCTTCCTCCTCTTTAGTCGGCGTCTGCGCTCCATTGGGCATCGAGTATAACTCCGTGGTGGCCTGTCAGACAACAAGGCAAAACAAAGATCACTCGACCAATTCACAGCGAAGCAGAATGAATAAAGCAAGATTGCGATTGGAAATAAATGGCCATACCGTGTCCGGTGTGTAGGTACAGTCGAGTGGTGGGATCCTCCTGGCCCCTCGAGGGTTGTCCTTGTTACCCGTGATCGCGGCCACCCACCTCTCCAGTGTGGCGTCGTCGACTGCCTCTGGATGGACCCGAGTGGTATCCTCGGTCCCACAATACAGCCACATCGGATGGCCTTGGTACTGAAGTGGTTGGATGCGCCGCCTAAGGAAGACCTCCAGAAGATCCATACCCGTCACTCCTTCTCTAACGAGTTGGACTACGCGCTCCATCAGCATTTTTACCTGAACTTTCTCCTCAGGAAGCACTTTCAGAGAAGAGGGTTTGTCCACTCGGTCCATGGAAAACGGAGGGAGACCAGTCGACTGCCCCGGCGTCGACTCGTCTTGGCAGTAGAACCAAGTCGACTGCCATCCTCTGACCGACTCAGGAAGAGTCATGGTCGGGAAGGTACTCTTATTCCTCATCTGGATCCCAAGACCACCACACATTTGGATAACCTTAGTCCTCTCATCGTCCGGACTCGCCTTTTTCACTGTCTGTGAGCGACAGGTGAATATGTGCTTAAAGAGACCCCAGTGTGGTCGACAACCCAGGAAGTTCTCGCACATGGACACAAAGGCAGCAAGATAGGCGATGGAATTGGGGGTGAAATGGTGGAGTTGCGCCCCAAAGAAATTCAGAAACCCCCGGAAGAAAACACTCGGCGGCAGAGAAAAACCACGGTCTACGTGAGTGGCTAAGAGAACGCACTCACCCTCCTGCGGCTGCGGTTGACACTCGGTCCCCGGAAGCCTCGCTGACCCATGGGGGATCAGTCCCTCATTGGCCAGGTGATTGAGATCTTTCTCAGTGATGGTCGAGCGGATCCAATCCCCTTGGACCCAACCCTTCGGCCGGCGGGACCTTGACGAAGATCTGCCCCGACTGGACGGTCTCCCCTTCGCTTTCCCCGTCGCTGTCGCCTTCTTCGCGTGCTCTAGGGCCGCCATCTTCTCCTTCACCATTGTCGCCGGCAAAGCACGCGAGGAGTGGATAGGCGGAGGCGAGAGCAGGCGCAGTGGGCGGAGGCAAAGAGGGAAGAGAGAAGAATGGGAAGGCACTGTTCAAAAAACCCTCCCCCGGCGCTTTATATAAGGGCACTTCCGAGTGGTTGACGAGTGGGTCCGGGCAATCCTGTCACATCCCGAAACAGTCGCGCATGCACGATACGTGGCGAAAAAGGCGGCACGGAAATCAAGGAGTCCACGCCTTATCCCATCTGATTGCCGCGGTCCGCCCCGCTTCGCGCGCTTCCCAAATTTCGGATCCCGCAAAATCCGCTAATAGCAGATCAATCTGTCAGACGATATCTTTCCTGGGATCCGTCGCTCGGAAGTTCACCAAAGTCCAAAAATTTCACTCGACAGAAGATAAGAATGGATCAAGGCGACTGAAGTAAAAGTTGACGCCAACGCCGAAAGAAAAGTCGCCGATTGTCACGACCGGGTTTTCCGGGTAATAAATTTCCAGAAAAGACCGTCGTGCTCATCAGCCCCAGGATTACTGTTAGCTGATGAGGCTCCAACTCGATACAGAAATTCCAAGCAAAATACAAAATATGTAGTACAAGACCATTCTGGCCTGTGAGTACAACAAATGGTTTCTAGTGGTTGATGGCGGAAGTGGGTTGTGAAACATCAGTGTCTATGGGACTCCATTTCCCACGGGAACAGCTGACCAGGTTAATTCCTATCTTTGCGAGGCTGCTATCTCCATTGAGTGGGTTCCGGGGCTGGCATCGCGTCGCTCCTCTCCGTGCAAGAAAATCTGGCCAAGACAATAGCCAGGGACAAGCCAGTGAGTACTTTGAATGTACTCGCAAACATTATGAATACAGGTATAATATAACAATGATGTGCTAAAAATATTTTATGCTCATGACGTCAGTCACAATAGATAAATAAATCTCGAATGCGTGCAAGCAAGTTATTTATAAAATTGCAATAACATAGTAGTATAAATTTTATGAAATAAATAACAAGTAATGCCACAGTCGGGCGTCTTAGCGACACCACATAAAGGGCTTTAAAAGAAATGCCACAGTCGGGCGTCTGAGCGACACCACATAAAGGGCTTTAAAAGAAATGCCACAGTCGGGCGTCTGAGCGACACCACATAAAGGGCTTTAAAGAAATGCCACAGTCGGGCGTCTGAGCGACACCACATAAAGGGCTTTAAAAGAAATGCCACAGTTGGGCGTCTGAGCGACACCACATAAAGGGCTTTAAAAGAAATGCCACAGTCGGGCGTCTGAGCGACACCACATAAAGGGCTTTAAAAGAAATGCCACAGTCGGGCGTCTGAGCGACACCACATAAAGGGCTTTAAAAGAAATGCCACAGTCGGGCGTCTGAGCGACACCACATAAAGGGCTTTAAAAGAAATAATCATAATGAATATCCCGGAGGTAGAACCATCCCAGAGATATTCGGTAATAACAATAATATCACGGGTTAGTCAACAATAATAATAATCATAGATATCACAAGTCACGAGTAGTAATTCCATTTCTGGTTAACGGTTTCACCTCCGAAGACCGACACTAAGACCGACACCTGACCCATCCCAGACTGTAATCCTTAACCATGGACACGGTTATTCGAATAGGTTTATTCTCTGCAGAGGGTGTACTCTTTACCCACGAGTAACGGATTTCTTTAGTCCAGCAGGACTAATTCCGTCTACGGTCTTTTTGTTGAAAACACACCTAACTTGCACACACCAGCTTATCTCACACGTGTCTGGAATCACCCACGACACCTGTTAAGCAAACTCTAAGTGGGGAGGCTACAACCTCGCGTAGCATGGGATCAAATTTATATCGCGCGCTCTAAGGGGTGGCCTCCCCTCTCGGTTCCAACCGGAAACACCCATGCCCCCGGACCAGGTGGCCTGCCTACCAGCTACAACCGGTATCTTCCACCATGGCCTCTCTGTACGGTGTGTGCTGGAAAGAGGTTGACAACTTACTGAACCGTACTCTACTTGCTGTAGAGACGAGTGGTAGTACGAAGCAAGTATGGGGGTTACTGGAACAAGACTCGATCTACGGTCGACTCAGGAGGTTCAAGTATTCCCTGCATGATTAGCATGACGAATATATTTCATCCAACAGAGTCACCTCTCATATCGCCTTACCATGCCATACCAGACATAACCGTCCCGACGGAGACCGGCGACAAACTCAAGCCTACCCAAGGCAGAGGTTTTCCCGGGTTCCTGCCGGTATGCATGCAAGGCATATGAGGGTGATTATCATCACAAGTGTGTCCATTTCCAACAGCATGGAAATCAACAACATGTACCCATGCATATGATCATATCACATGAAATAACAAGTCCTTCGAAATGCGGTGGTGTTATAAATGTATCAACGATCACACCAAAAATATTATGCCGGGGTTCAGAATGCTTGCCTTCAATGTGTGGAAAGGCAGGGTGCACTCCAAAACTTTTGAAAGTTTCTTCTCTCTCCCCAAAATCCTATTTAAAAATATATTTGAATTAACACACATTTCAAAAACAGAACCAAAAAGTTGTTTGAACAATTTTCAAATAAATCTTAAAATAAACTAGACCAAATTTGAGGAAGGTAGGAAAAAGAATCAACTCATTTGGAGTTATATTTAAAAAGTTATAGCCAGTCAAAGATGTGGTCAAAATCTGTTATTTAAAATAAAACAGAAAAGAAAACGGTTCAGATAGAAATACGCTTTCGGTGCAGAGGAGGCGTACTTGGGGCTTTACGCCTCCACTTAACCACGCGGACGGCGCGGGGTGTCACTGACAGTGGGCCTGCCTGGCCCACTGGTCAGGTTTGACCAGTCGCCGCGCGTCGTCTCCCTCCTTTGCCCGAGCGGAGCGGGGCTCCGGCGATCGTCGCCGGCGTTTGGCTGCCCCTCGCGGGCCCCCGAGGGTGGGGATGGATCCGTAAGGTTGGGACGGTCCTCCCGGTAGTCGTTGGGTCGGCGGGGACGAAGTGAGCGGCCGGCGGCGAGCTCCGCGGCGGAAGAAGGTTTCGGTGGCGAAGTGACTTTGTGGCGGCGTTGGCTCCCGATCAAAATCAAGTAGGGGAAAAGGCTCACGGGAGGATGTGGAAGCTCTTGGTGAAGAGAACGGAGAGAGCGAGGCCCTGGTGGTGCCGAATTGGCCGGGGCAGTGGCGGCGGCTGCAGTTGCCGGAGATGAGGAAGGAGCCCTCCCCCGGGTCGATTTGCTGCCATGGGAGGACTAGGGGAGCATTCTAAGGCTTCCTGTGTGCACGGGGAGGCTCGGGGGGCTCCTTTTATAGCTCGTCGAGGTCGGTTCCGCGGCGGCCGGATAAGCTCTCCGGCGAACCGCCTCTCTGTGGCTAGGGCGACGTGGCGGCGACGAGCGCTAGGGGACAAAGCTGTGGATGAGCACGCACTGCTCACAGGGGCAGGTGGCGAGTGGGAGTGGCTTGGGCGGCACCGACATGGCCAGAGGCTGTCGGGCGGCGGCGGCGGCTAGCGCTTGGCCTGTCGGGCGCGGCGGGGCTGCTTGGCGTGTTGCGGTGAGAAGGGGAGTGCGTGGCGAGGTGCTGCAGAGCGGGCCAAAGCCGTGGGGCCAGTGTGTCAGCTCGGGCGCGGGTCGTGCAATACGCGCGCTCTGCTCGCGCTCCGGGCGTGCACGAGACGTGTTCGACACTATGCCAGAGCACGCTAGAGGTCGCGGTCGAGGCTGGCAATTAACAGACCCAAGTTAGGAGCAACTGGAATCCTAGTGGACATGCTAGTATGATCCGAGGTGCAAGGTCACAATGCAAAGACAAAATCATGTCAAAACTGGCCATGCACACCAGGTGTTTGACAAAATGTCAAGGGCACTTAGGCATTTCTTGGAGTGGCCAAAATCTCCAGATCAGTGTCTCTGTGGATGACAGAGAGAGTGGTGATGTTAGTTGGTCAAAAGCAAAAACTTGTTAGTGCAAGTTTTACAAAACTTCAATTCTGGACAGGAAATAAGTGACATTATTTAATGAACCAAAAATGATCCAAAAGGTGCATGCTCCTGGACTTAAGGGTTTAACATGGGGGACTACAAGTAGAAGAAATAATCAAAGGTCAAAGAGCAAGTAAAAACATGGTTGCTGTACAAACCATCAAGTTGGTCCAGAATGAAGATGAGGTTGATTCACTCAAATTTTTCAAAGAACATAAATAGGTTTTTGCACAAAGTGAAATAATAGGCTCCTACTGACCTCCCCTAATTTTGATGGAAGTTTTAAAGAAATATTTAAATAGGTGGTAGTGCAAAATGCACTCTGGACCAGAGAAGAAAAATTGAGTGTAGGGCTCAAAATATTTCATGAATGAAATATATTTTTGCATAAAGGTGATTTAAAAACATCACAAATTTTTGTGGGAATTTTAAGTGAATTTATCAAATGGTTGTAGTTCAAATAAGGCCATTTAATCTTAAAAAAACCATTTTTCAAAAAAACAATGATCAAGCAACGAAATTAGTTAATTAGTTATATTGGATAAGGGAAAGTTTTACTTGAGAGGTTAATCAAGTCCAATAACACATTTGAAATGTTTTCTCTCTGGGAAAAACTCATAATAACAGGGAAGGAAATGATTTAAAAATCAAAAATGGAGCTCAAAAATTCAAAGTTTTAAATCCTGGCAAAATTTTATTCCATTAAAACAAGGCCAAATTTTTGGGGTGTCACACCGATCCAAGATACGACATAATTAAAGCATAGGAAATAAGTCGGAGAAAATCATCAACTCCTTTCTCACTCGAACCTCGATCCATTCGGGGGCTAATGATGATGTTATGTACCTAGGGTAGGGTCATGGACCTATCTAGGATACCATACCCAAGGACATCCTTAGACGAAGCTACCTTCCAGTCGACCAAAAGAGACTCCACTTGACCGGCTAGAAGACACTCGACGAACCTAAAGACACTCGACCATGAAGACTCACTCGACCATCTGGAGT
Organism: Triticum aestivum; assembly: GCF_018294505.1. Taxonomy (NCBI): domain Eukaryota; kingdom Viridiplantae; phylum Streptophyta; class Magnoliopsida; order Poales; family Poaceae; genus Triticum; species Triticum aestivum. Next base: position 714,396,136 of record NC_057813.1, on the reverse strand, counting down.
TCAGGATCTACTCTATATCCAAACGGTCTGTAATTAAGTAGTCTTAATGGTCATGATGACACTTTATGTAGGACGTTACCAATAACGCCCAGCTTTAATGTACTTTAATCCTCTGCTACGTGGGTTGGCTGGGGTCTTGGCGTCCTCTATATAAGCCACCCCCCTCCACTGGTAGAAGGGTTCGCACCCTTGTAACTCATATACACATAAACCAGTCGACCGCCCCCGGACTCCGAGACGTAGGGCTTTTACTTCTTCAGAGAAGGGCTTGAACTCGTTAAACACTCGTGTGTACAACTACTCCATAGCTAGGACCTTGCCTCTCCATACCTACCCCCCATTCTACTGTCAGACTTAGTACCACGACACGACGGAGAGATCAGAGATCGATCTCCTGGTCAGCTTCCACGACCTGGCTCTTTCGTTTTTTCCATTTTCTTTTTTGAGGGATACCTGGCTCTTTCATGGTGGGCTTCCACGGACTATTCATGGGCTTCAATACTTGAGCATTACCGCAAGAGCTAATTATCGCATTACGCGAGACGGTAGAGACCCCTCGCTGAAGCTCTCCAAGGGAGCTCCTATGCGCCGCTCGTTGCGGCAAATTGTCGAGCGGACGCACAGGCGCGTCTCCAGCTGGGCCGGCCCATTCGCGCAACACAGTGAAAACACCCCAAAAAATTCTGCTCGAGAGAGGGATCGAACTAGGGACCTCCAACTTTGCACGCACAAGCATAGCCATCGCGATAGACAAGCTTCCATGGTTTGCTATGGCGTGCGGAGCTAAATGTAATGGAGACCCGAACATTTTTTTCAAATTCCTAACGCAAAAATTATTTTGAAAAGGTGTTTCTTAAAAAGCAAACACTTTCCAAATTTTAGAAGAAAAACTAAAAGGCTTGAATAAATTTTTGATAAACTGAACACTTTTTCAAATCCCGAACATTTTTTGAATTTAGAAAACAAAATTTGAACATGAACATTTTTTAAAGCACAAACATTTTTTTAATCTCGAGAACAAATTTGTAAGTGCGGAAATTTGAGAACAAAATTTGAACATGAACATTTTTAAAGCACGAACACTTTTTAATCTTGAGAACAAAATTTGAAACAGAGAACAAACTTGGAAGCACGGATTTTTTTTCAAAGCATGAACATTTTTTTGACAATTTTTGAAATGTAGAACAAATTTGGAAGCGCGAACAATTTCTTAAAGCACGAACATTTTTTGGATATTGAGAACAAATTTTTAAACAGAGAACAAATTTGAAAAATCCCGAATATATTTGGAAGTGCAAACATTTTCCGAAAACCTGAACAAAAAAGTTGAAGTCCGGTACATTATATTAATTTCGAAAGTTTTGCACTTTTTGTGTACCGAGAACAATTTTTTAATTTTGAGAACAATTTTTAAAAAACTGAACATTTTATGGAAAGGTAAATAAAATTTGAACATTTTGAAAAAAAGAGAAAAGAAAAAGAAAATGAAATAAGAAACCAAAGAAAGAAAACAAACAGAAAAAATCAAAAATAAGAAAAGAAAAAAGGAAACAGAAAGGAATTTGAAAATCTGAAGATCAATAAGGAAATAGAAAGAGAAGAAAAGGAATTGAAAAAATGAAATAAAGAAACAGAAAAACAAAGAAAGAAGAAAAAAAGAGAAATAAAAAAAGAAACGGAAAAAGAAAAAAACCAGTAAAAAAACGGTTCAAGAACCTTCTGGAAGGTTCCCAAAACCGACCAGGAACCTTCCAGAAAGTACCCAAAACCGGATACTGTAGCGCGCGTAGTTGGGCCGGCCCATCTGGATCGCTAGATCGGTCAGCTCTGTGCGTTCGCTCGACAATCTGCCGCAACGAGCGTCCGCTAGGATATTCCGCTCTCCAGTACTTGGGCAAGCCCATCTTCGCGCAGACTAAAAGAAAAATAAATTTTAAAGGGAGGTAAGGGAGGTCAAACCCTGGTCTCCAGGAGTTAGGCGAGGGTGGTAGCCACTCCACCCATTTCTAGTTAGCTTTTTTTTCAGGCAAACCCAGTTCTAGTTAGCTGGTAGTTGTAGGGACGCAACCTACTTGAGGCGACCCGAAACAGTCTTTTCCGATTTTCTTTTTTTTTCCCTTGTTTTTTATTCTTTCTTCTCTGATTTTTTTAATTTTTGCAATACATGGTCAACATTCTTTCTGTACACATTCAACATTTTTTAAATGCTCGGTTAACATTTTTAAATATTTGTTCAACAATTTTTCAAATGATCGATTAACATTTTTATATACATGATCAATAAAATTCATCATTTTTCAATACATGGTCAACATTTTTATATACACATTTAATATTTTTCAAATGCTTGATTATCATTTTTCAAATACATGTTCAACATTTTTTTTAATGGTTGATTAACATTTTTATATATATGGTCAACTTTTTTAAAATACTTGTGCAACATTTTTGAAATACTGGTTCAACATTTTTCCAATACTTGTTCAACAGGTTTCAAATGTTTTTTGTAGACTTTTTTATATACTTGATCAACATTTTTTGAAATAGATACTGGTTCAACATTTTTCAAATACTTCTTGAACTTTTTTTCAAATACTTGTTCTACATTTTTTTATTTTTGAATGCTTGATTAACATTTTTCTATACATGATCAACATTTTTCAAATACTTCTTCAACATTTTTAAAATACTTGTTCAACATGTTTCAAATGTTTCTTGTAGACTTTTCATATTATATATGTATATAATATTTGAAAGTATATATAATATTTGAAAGTATAAAGAAAGTGCAAAAATAAAGCAAAAAAAGAAATCAGAAAACCTAAAAAAGACGAAAATGAGGTTGTGGCCTCTCTCGCGCTTGGGCCGGCACAATCCGCCCTCCCCTTCAGCGAGCTCTCCCCTCGCTCTCGCAGAAAGCGATAAATAGGGGCGCCCGCTAATTAGTTCTAATCGTAAGAAAATTGTGCCACTTATTCCTGCGATACTTGGGTCTCGTGGCAAACGTGGACGTAACCAGAAAAGGATGGAGAACTTGGTTTCAGAGATCTTGAGCTCTTCAACCTTGCATTACTAGCACGACAGCCTTGGCGGTTGTTAATTATGCCTGACTCTCTTTGTGCAAAGTTACTCAAGGCAATTTATTTTCCGGAGGTAAGCATTATGGATGCTGATGTGGGCTCTCACCCTTCACGGGTACGGCGGTCGTTGATTGAAGGGAGGGACGTGCTAGCTCAAGGCCTGATCCGGAGGATAAGAGATGGAAGTTCCACGCAAATATGCAGAGACATGCCAATGAAACCGATTGCCCGCTTGGGGCTGAACCCACCAAGTTTAGTGTCGGAGTTGGTCAACACTACAAATGTAGTGTGGCGATCTGATCTTCTAGAACAATATTTTTTGCCAACTAGGCTATCGAGAATATACCCTTCCACACCATGCCTATGACAGATTGTTGGGCTTGGCAGTTTGAAAAGAAAGGTTCTTTCTCAGTGAAATCAACATATAGACTGCTAGCAGAAACAAAGAAGAGAGGAGAAGATCTGCTTGGAGGGCGGACATCAGTATCAGATGTGCCACAGGAGGAGAAGGGATGTACTACACTCTGGAATACTAAGATCCCTTCAAAAATCAGAACTTTTCTGTGGAGACTTGCTAGGCAGTCCTTGCCGACAGAGGATGTTAGAAAGCACAGACATATGAGTATCAGGCACGCTTTGTATGGGCACTGGTTGATGGGGAGGTAGTGGAAGTGATGACTGATACTAAAGAACCTAGTGCCAAACATTGGTTATTTCATGTCCAGGGATTATTATCGAGGTGGCAGTTACCTTGTGGGCGATTTGGATAGCCAGGCGCAAGGCTATTCACGGGAAAGTCTATCAAAGTCCATTGCCAACGCACAGGTTGGTGCAACACTTCATAGCGGAGGTGGAAACCATTAGCGCGTTGAACCGTACGACGGTGAGGAGGCCACCCGCTCGTTTGACAGTGCAACGGAGGTCGACATGGATACCCCCGCCGAGTGGGCTCATGAAAATCAGTGTAGATGCAGGACCGTCGGACAATGGATGTAGGAGCTGCAGCCCGCCGAGCTCGAGACAGTGCAGGCTTGTACTTGGGATCGTCATCTCTGGTGATTACAGAAGTTTCTGATCCAGCAGTGGTAGAAGCTATAACTTGCCATGAAGCACTTGTACTTGCACTTGCAGAGGATCTCACACTTCAGAAGCTATAGTTTTATTTTTGAAGGTAGAGCATCGAATATTGATGCACACAATCTTGCCAGACATTCATTAGTACCTCCCTGCGCAGCTGAATCCGACGTATAGCAAAATCTAGAGAAAAAATAGCCCTCGAACCGAGTGGAGTAAGTTTCTGTCCTGCCTGGGTAATTGTAAATTCAAAGGCATCCCATTACACAACTTAACATTAACAGTCTACACTCGCCGCAGCTTCGCACGGAACTGGTTCTGATCCGAGACACTGAGCACTGCTCCAAGTACAACATTGTTCTAAGTCAAAGCTCATGTCACCTTCCATGTTCGCCGCAAAATAACCAACATATGAATTCTACAGATTACCATCAGATGGTAGAGGCAAAATTATCTAAAGTACACCATCATCAACGCCGAGCATGTTACTGAAGCCGCGCCCGGTGAATCACATCCGCGTCCTTTGCCTGCTACCCCTGTCCTCGTCTTCTTCCACCTGTTGCGGAAAGGGGAGAAACAAATTATACTCCAGCAGGAAATTGTGCTAGTTCAGACACAACCTACCGGACAATGAAATCGTTTGAAAAGAAAACCTGATATTACGCCCCGAAATGCATGCTACGGGAAAAAGCTTCTCCCATGAAGAGATAATCCATAGAACTCTCGACAATGTAAATAAAGAGGAAGGCATAATACTGATTCCCCACTAGGCCACTACTACTTTATGTGTTGGGCAGCAAATAGTACTCCCTCCGTCCGAAAATACTTGTCATCAAAATGAATAAAAGGGGATGTATCTAGATGTATCTTAGTTATAGATACATCCCTTTTTGTCCATTTTGATGACAAGTATTTTCGGACGGAGGGAGTATGTGACAAGGCAATGAGATGTGCTTGATTTTATCTATGTTTTTAGGTGACACGGTCGTGTATCATCGTATCAAGAATATTCATACTGAAACAATCAATTTACCTCTGTGATAACCTTCGTGGACTTCCGCCCAATCTTTGACCTTGAATCAGAGCCTGGTAACTTGGGCTTCTTTGTTGCTGGCTCATCCAAATCATCATCTTCATCTCCATCATCTGCATTTATTTTATGTTTTTATGGAGGTTAGGTCCACAGTTGGCACTACTATACAGAGTAACCATTTTGTCCAAGAGAATATCTACATAGCAATCGTATTAAACAAATCAGTATGAATTTTCAAGGGCCATAATTCAGGAAAAGTAAAGCTTCTTTACATTATCCAATGAACACAGAAAAAGGAGAAGTATCTTCGCAAGTCAGAGCACTCTATAACAAGCCCAATTAAACTCAGCAGAAACAAGAGAAATGTTTACCATCTTCATCACCAAAGCCTTCAAAATCTTCCATATCGTCCATGTCACCCATCTCGATATCATCGCCTTCAACATACTCTATCTCACCTTCCTGTATTGGCAAGTAAATCCACAATATATAGTAAAGCTTGTGAGCAGCAAGAACATAACCAAGTTAGCTTAATTCTCATTCTCATACTCAGTACTGTGCTTACTTCTTCCTCTTCTATCTCAGGAGCCAACTCATCCTTTTCCATGTCAAGAATAGTATCAAACTGCTTGAAGGGGAAATTATATATTTCACCATAAACACCTTTCCTCAGACGTTCCTTTAGCTCACTTTCAATACTCTGACCGGTAGAAGGAAGATGTTAGAACATGGCAATGTATAATAGTAAAGTGATAGAGATTATCAGAAAAAATAACCTTATCTAGTTGAGCAGCCTTTTCAGCTTTCTCCAATCTTCGGAGATCGCGCTGAGTTTTCTTCCTGGGAACTGTCATTATCTTCTCTCTAAAGAGCAAAAGAATATGTTTAGCAACTTTTTCTGTGTCAAAAATCAACAGTAAAAGTATGGACATCAACAAGTTGAATCACCATGTGCCTTTTTTGCAAAAAGAAAAAGGAATCAGCATGTAACTAAACCTGGTTACATGTTAATGGCACAAATGTCATACCATCAAGCCAAGTCATCACTAGTCAATTTCTTTGTTTTTTCTGTAGTGCCACAAACAGGTTTGCAATCGACATAATATCATTATTAATATTTTAAATGTAGAAAACAACCAATTTGAAGACGTTTGGGCTTTAGTCTTACTAAGCTACGCAGGCCAAGGCACCTGATTGATTTTAGGAAGAAGCTGGAGAGGGGAAAGCATGGAGTGGAGATGGTGCTGTACCAGCAAGACTGATGGGCAGTGCTGGCAATGCTGGTTGCTGACTAGAGGGATGTTGATAGATGCTGCAGCGGTGGAGCGGGAGTAGGGAAAAAACAGACAAAGGAGCAGGACACGGCCCTTCGGCAAAACAACAGGTGGAGAAGAAGGATGAAGAGAGAGAGGATGAGGCTGCTGGAGGAAAAGGGACGAGTGCGATGGAGGGGGTGGGGTGCGAGACTGACATGAGGGGAGATTTGCCAGTATATATGGTCGATGCCTAGTACCTTCCATACAAAAAATCAAGCAATCTGATGGCAGAGCAGAACACAGCCAAATATGACATCAAGACCTCAGAAACTGGAACTGTAAACGTTATAGGCTGCAAGGCAAACAGTGAGGTGATCCTGTTCCCTACACAGGCCAGGCATTTCTCTTTCTTTTCAGTCCTCTTAGTGCATGTTCTGACGTTGTAGGTCACCATTATTCGCAATTAAAGCCGTCACCTCTACCAGGCCCAAAAGCTTGCTCTGTCAAGTGTGTCGAAGAAGGAAAAGAAATCACACAATTGACTGCACGGAACATTTTAGAGTTGGCTACATGAGGTTTGGGGCCAAAGAATTTGACAAGATAAGGTTGGATTACGCCAGATTCACATGATGAAACACTGAAATAATGTGCCGGTGCGGGCCAGTCACCAGAGCTAGAAAAGGTGTCCGCCAACTGAGGTTAAACCGACAAACAAACTTACATTAACTCGCAACCGACGTTTGCCAAAGTGAGCCACACAAAATAATACGCAGGGTAAACCTTAACAAAGAGGATCTACCGGTAAGTTTGTGTGCTCAACATGTAACAACGTTAGCATAACTAATAAGCCTTGTCACATGATCATTGCTGATTACCCTAATTTATGTCCTCTGTGAGGATCTCAAATGTATTTTCTCTATACATTCTATGTCCTCTGGTACAATCTCGAATGTATTTCTTTTTTACATTCAACCATTTTGGCAAACCATATAAGAAAAGCAAATGGAACAGTGTCACCCAGATGAAATTGCACATGAATCAATATATCCACATTTACTACTATCAGGTCACACCCAGAATTCAGGAGCAAATAACCGTCACCAACTATATGTTGTGTGTGTGCGTAAAAACACCATAAGTGCTTACCTCACTTTAAGTTGAAGTCTCCTCATTCTTATCCGATACTGAGTCATTTTTGTCAGACGCTGTTTGATCTTGTGCACAAGTAGCTTGGGCCAAAATTCCTGCACAGTGAAACAAAAGAGGTGCCATAATTGAGGCTAACTAGACTCGCGTTCAGATGGAGTAACAAAGGACAGCAGCTAGAAATGCATACGAGGTGCTTGTCGATGATTTCCATTGCCTTCTCATAGTTCCTGGGTAGTTTGACTCTCTCCCATAACTTTTTTGGCAGATGAGCTCTCTCAGCAGTTTTCATGTATAAGTAGAACACACCTGCATGAGCGATCAAAGTTACAAAGAAGAACAACAGCATCACCAAGAGTTTCTGACAATAAGGATATTTCCCTACAAAGAAGAACCAAGAGCTCAACGACTGAAGCATGCAGGCCACAATATCTAAAGCAGCGGCAAGCTGAAGCATCCAGCAGTAAAGGCGACTCTAGCCTCTGCAGAGCACAATGACTACAGCTTGCAAAACAGCAATATTTTCACATCTCACAGGTGATCATGCGTGGAAGGGATACAAAATTTGCACTGGGAAAACTTGTTTTCTGTGCATCGGTGACTCCTCTAATGTCTCATAGAACTCAAGCTCTGGTTCCACTGTTCTAATTAAAACATTTTTTTGCAGCATTCATTCATATAGCACATGATTCGATCTTACAGCCTACTCCATCAGTTAAGTGACTCGCCGAACAATTAGCTGTCCCCCTAACAGGACATAACTGAATCTACCATGTCACCGTTCACAACAAAGGCAATGGAAAGAACCCTTGCTGGAAAATGAATTGCGGTGGAAAGGGAAAAATGAACATATTGACTGCCCAAATACTATCTATTGTGACTGAACTCTCACTGGGGCCAACTCAATCAGGCAAAACCGGCGGTTAATTAGAAGGAGAAGGAGAAGAGCAATATGCATACCGTCGTGGTCCCGGATGGTGGCGTAGCGGCTGTTGGCGAGCGGGCAGGAGCTCCGGTTGCATATGCCGGTGGCGTTGTAGGGGTTCCGGCAGAATATCCCCGTCTCGATCCTGAGAACAAAAAAAGCAGAAACCTTTTCATCAGAGAGAGCAGCAAAGGGGAACAGGGAGCCTGAGAAGGAGGAGGCTGTCATCGCCGCGGTGGGTGCTTACTTGGCCATGAAGCTGCAGTGGTTGTGGCGGATGCAGTGCCATATCACGTCGTCGCTCATCTCGTCCCCGCGGGCAGGGTGGGGAAGCCAACCAAGAACGGCGGCGGCGAGCCGACGGCGCGGTGAGGGAGGCCGGCGGAGCGGAGGGAGCGACGCGGCGGGGAGGTGGGGTGGTGGAGTGGCGGAGGCGGAGTGGGCGAGGGCGGCGGCGTGAGAGGCGGCGAGAGCGGCGCGGTCGGAGGGGGGAGTTTGATGGGTTTAGGGCGGCGCGGTCGGAGGGGGGGGGGGAGGGGATGAGGGTTCAGTAGAGCGGCGGCGAGGGTTGGAGCAGGCGGAGGACGCGCCCGTGGGCTGTTGGGCTTTATTTTCTCGGTCCTGCTGGGCTTTGTTTTAAGCCGCTGAATTTCAAATCACCCTCGCTGCTCCTCATTTTCTCAAAAAAAAAAAAAACTCGTTGCTAGTCAGAGTCAGACGCAAGTTCAAGGGCTTCCGGGACGCTGTTGATGTACGTGGACAGGCTGCGAAGTGATGTCTCAGCTCTCAAGGACAGGTCCAAATCACGCTGAAATAAAAATTAATGACAGGCCGATTCAGCTGTGCAGGCGCAGAGGAGCTTCTGTGGCGGCAAAGGTCGCGTGTCGAGTGGCTATCGGCAAGGGCGATCGAAACACGCATCTTTCTCCATCTCTGCGCGTCAATTCGCCGACGGAAAAACCTGATCAAGGCGCTGCAGAAACATGACGGGCAGCTCACGGAGGACCTCACCGAGATGCGGCGGCTGGCGCTTGGAGTTTTATAAAACCGTGTACACATCGAAAGGGGTTCGGGGAGTGGACGAAGCGCTTGCTCAAGTTCCTGCCAAATGTTACAGCAGCGATGAATGAAGTTTTGATGGCTCCACATGAGGAGGAAGAGGTAATTAAAAAAGGCGCTTTTTTAGATGTTCCCCACAAAGGCTCCTGGACCTGACGGATTCCCGCACACTTCTTCCAGCATCGTTGGGACATTTGTGGTGCTGCTGTCACCAGGGCAGTACTCGGCATCGTTAGGGGGGGGGGGAACTCGGAGTGCATTAACGACACTATGTTGGTACTAATCCCCAAGGTATCAAATCCCACTTTGTTGTCGCAGTTTAGATCTATTAGCTTGTGCAATGTATAAGATAGCTTCGAAGGTGCTAGCACACAGGCTCAAGGTGATCCTCCCAGATATCATATCTAAGGAACAGTCGGCGCTTGTTCTAGGGAGGCTTATAACTAACATCCTACAAGTGTTTGCATTTTATGAAGAGGAATAGGTCGAAGAATAATACTTTTTGTACTCTCAAGTTGGACATGATGAAAGCTTACGACCGAGTAGAATAGAGGTAGCCAAAAGCAATTATGGAGAGGCTGGATCTCGTGGCACCATGGCTATCAGTAATTATGAACATGGTGAGTTCAGTTCCTTTCTCTATTCTTTCTAGTGGAAGCGGGTTGGAGGAGTTCAAGCCCACACGTGGTATTCGGCAGGGTGATCTAATCTCTTCATATCTTTTCCTATTGGCAGCAGATGGCCTTTCGTGCCTATTAAAGTTTCAAAACCAGTCATCCCAGCTCATCGGCATTAAGGTGGCACCTTCGGCCCCGTCGATGAACCACCTTTTTTATTCGTGGATGATAGCCTGCTATTTTTTAGGGCAAGTGTAAATGGAGCAGAAGAGGTGTCAAACATATTGAATATGTATTGCAGGGCATCTGGTCAAAGAATTAACAAAGATAAGTCATCAATACTTTTCAATAAGGGATGCCACATATTGTGAAGGACGTGGTTAAGGGATACCTGCATGTCCCTAATGAATCTTCGAGTGATAGATATTTGGGAATGCCTACCGACATGGGACATTTAAAGAGAGGGACCTTCAAATATCTGAGCTCCCGTGTCTGGGATAAGGTGAAAGGTTGGAAGGGCAAATCATTATCAGCAGGAGGAAAGGATGTTCTTATCAAATTGGTTGCTCAGGCAATTTCAGTATATTCCATGTTTTGCTTTAAACTTTCTAGGGGTTTATGCAATCATATTAATTCTATCGTTCGCAAGTTCTGGTGGGGTTGCAACCCAACCAAGGACAGCGAAAACCAGCATTATGGGAGGTTATGACAAGACCGAAGTACTTGGGAGGGGGGATTCAACATGGCTTTGCTAGCAAGGCGGGCACGGAGAATCTTACAGGAACCAATACCATCATCCTTGAGTGCCAGAATTCTCAAGGCCGCATATTTCCCCGATGGTAATATCCTTGATGCTGAACTTGGAAGCCGGCCATCGCAAGTGTGGCGCGTAGTTTTAGAAGGAAGAGACATTATGAAGCAAGGAATTATCCGCAGAACAGGTAGTGGCCAAGATACTGATATTTGGGTAGACAATTGGATACCAAAGAGTTCATCACTTCCACCGATTATATCTCTTGTCCCTGACCCGCCAACAAAAGTATCTGAATTGCTGGATCCATTGATGGCTACTTTTTTTTTGAACATCAGTACAAACACAAGCGCTCATATACACGTGCATACACTCACCCCTATGAACGCACACACGCACACCCTACCCCTATGAGCGCCTCCGAAAGACTGAGCCGGCATATCATCTTGAGATTTACGAAGTCACCATAGGCGCCTCGTCGTCGACGGGAACGTCTCCTCCCACTGAATGCACATCGCCGGAAATCCTGAAATAAATCCAGAAATAAATGCGAGCACCAGGATTTGAACCCTGGTGGGCTGGGAATACCACAGTCCCTCTAACCATCCAACCACGGGTTGATTCGCCACTGATGGCTACTTGGAACATGGACTTGGTTCGTTCGGTCTTCATTCCTTTTGACGCAGATGAGGTTTTAAAGATTCTGGCGTGACAAGAAAAACAACTGATTTCTGGGCTTGACATCCGGATAAAAAAGATTCTGGTGTGCACAAGAAAGACAGCTGATTTCTGAGCTTGACATCCGGATAAAAAAGGTTGCTTTACTGTTATTTTCGCATATAAGTTTATGATCAAAACAAAAATTCATAGAGAAAACTGGTTAGAAGGGAGGAGTGGATCATCCAAAAATGCAAAAGGAAGAGAAATCCTGGACTTCACTTTGGAGTTTATTAGTGCCATAAAAAATCAGAGTCTTCCTGTGAAGGCTTGCTCACCACTCCCTACCGACTATGGATGTGTTGCACAGGAGAAACATGGTTCATGGCAGTGACTAGCACTTTTGTCACGCACCATGGTAAAATGTACGTGGGCACTTTCTGAACCTGAACTAGTGTCACGTATGGCAGTGACTAGCAAACCTTGTGCAAAAAACTGGTTTTTTGAACTTCATGATGCCCTCAGCCATGGAAGTTTCACAAGGATAACAGTGACCCTATGGTCGATTGGTGCCCGCATTTTTTTAGATTTGTTTCAGGACATTTGACGATGCGCATTCAGTGGGGGAGACCTTTCCGTCAACTAGGAAGACGCCTGTGGCGACTTCGTTAATCCCAGAAAGAAGATGATGTATCGTCTCAATCACTCGGAGATGCTCATATATATAGGGTATACGTGCGTGCGTTGAGTATATGTGTATGTATGAGTGTGTGCGTTAAAAAAGTCGAGGGCAAAAAGTTGCAGCTTGTGCAAGTTTCAATGCAATTGAATGGAGGGCACGTGCAGAGCCATGGATGTAATTTTCAACATTTATTTCGATGCTAGTAGTTTCGTAGTACCAGTAGTATAAGATTCAAACTAATAATCGATAAGAACCGTAGAAGTGAGGCTTTGCTGCAGCATTAGATAGCTCGATCGAGCTTCATTCGAAACAAGAAAAGGAAAAAGTACTGTAGCTCGTTCGAGCCATGGCCATGGCCGAGCTCATTGAGCCAGTAGTATTTCCTCCTCTCTACGTGCTCCTTCCTCTGCTCGCGATCGTCTCCTTGCTCTACCTGGTCCGCTCGTCGTCGCCTCAGAACGGAGGAACCCGACGGCGGCTGCCGCCGTCGCCGTGGGCGCTCCCGGTCATCGGCCACCTCCACCACCTCGCCTGCGCGCTCCCGCACCGCGCGATGCGGGACCTGTCGCGCCGCCACGGCCCGCTCATGCTGCTCCGGCTCTGCGAGCTGCGCGTCGTCGTCGCCTCCTCCGCGGGCGCCGCGCGGGAGATGCTGAGGACCCACGACCTCGCCTTCGCCGGCCGCCCCATGACGCCCACGGGGAGGGTCCTCCTCGGGGACAGCCTCGGCGTCATCGCCGCGCCCTACGGCCGCGCGTGGCGGCAGCTCCGCGGGATCTGCACCCTCGAGCTCCTCACCGCCCGCCGCGTCCGCTCCTTCGGCCCCGTGCGCGCGGCGGAGGTCGGCCGGCTGCTCCGCTCCCTGGCGCCGGAGCCGGGCTCGGCTCCGGCGGCGGTGAACCTGATCGAGCGGATCGCTGCGTGCGTGGCGGACTCGGCGGTGCGCGCCGTCATTGGCAGCCGGTTCGCGGACCGTGGCGCGTTCCTGCGGCTGCTGGAGCGGAGGATGAAGCTCGTGCCGGCCAAGTGCCTGCCGGACCTCTTCCCGTCGTCACGGCTGGCGATGCTCGTCAGCTCGATGCCGCGCCGGATTAGGAGGGAGCGCCGCGAGATGATGGAGTTCGTCGACGCCATCGTCCGCGAGCACCAGCAGAACAGGGTCGCCGCCGGCGGCGACGAGGACCTGCTCGATGTCCTCCTCAGGATCCAAAGCGAGGGCGAGCTCGATCCTCCCCTCACCGACGACGACATCAAGACCGTTATCATCGTGAGCTCATCTACTGTACTGACTTTCTCTCTGTCAGTGAGTGAAGCTTTGTCTGTTTTCTGACAGGACATGTTCATGGCGGGGAGCGAGACGTCGGCGACGTTGCTGCAGTGGGCGATGGCGGAGCTCGTGAAGAACCCGCGAGCGATGCGCAAGGCGCAGGAGGAGGTCCGGCGGGAGGTGTCCGGGCGCGTCACGGAGGACGCCCTGGGGAGCCTCCGCTACCTGGGCCTGGTCATCAAGGAGACGCTCCGGTTGCACCCTCCGGCGACGCTGATCCTGCGCGAGTGCCGGGCCGCGTGCCGGGTGCTGGGGTTCGACGTGCCGGCGGGGGCGATGGTGCTGGTCAACGCGTGGGCCATCGGCCGGGACGCGGCCAGCTGGGGCGCCGACGCCGAGGAGTTCCGGCCGGAGCGGTTCGACGGCAGCGGCGTGGACTTCAAGGGCACGGACTTCGAGTACATCCCGTTCGGCGCCGGGCGGCGGATGTGCCCGGGGGTGGCGTTCGGGCTGGCCAACGTGGAGCTGGCCCTCGCCAGCCTCCTGTACCACTTCGACTGGGAGCTGCCGGAGCCCGGGGAGGAGCTGGACATGGCCGAGGCCATGGGGCTCACCACGCGGCGGCGCTCCGATCTCTTCCTCGTTCCCAAGCTCCGCGTGCCTCTGCATTGTTGAGTTGTTAATTAACAGAGGAGACTAAAGCAAAGCAGCATATCGCTACAAAACGATTTCAATACATTTTTGCTCAACTAGTAAAAAATGCTAATAAGCAATTACTTTGGCTGGAGCTGCACTTGATGAGCAGTAGCAGGTAGAGTAAATTTCGAGATTTACCATGGTTACCGCATATTTCCATCCCCCTAGGTAAATGAGCATTTCAAGAAAAAAATACTCATTGTACAGTGAAGTACGGCAGCATCTCAATTATTTCAACATAGTTAGTTCTGGTGTGGTGATAGCAACCTATTTGCACCGTCAAAAGTAGCTGGTTCGAGTTCTCCTTCATTGAATTATAAATTTTGTTTGAAATTTGCTTGAAATTTCGTGGTAACCGTGGTAACTACGTTTACCAGTCCTCTCGGTAAAAATGCCTCATTTGGTAACCAAAACAGTGAGCAGGAGTACTATCAAGCAGGATGTGTACATGCCCAGGAATGGCGGTTTTGCATGTCCTGGACTCAATTTTTAAATACACCACATTCTAATTCAGGCAACAAACAACACTGCCGGAGGCCTTGGCCTTCTATTGTCTTCCAATACATAGTCCAGTGCTCCTTCCTTGATCCATTATTTTGTTTCCTTGATGCAAGCAAAATGGTGTTACATTCTTGATTATTTCTATGATCCTGCATCATCTTTCATAAACTAAATATGTTATGCCCGACTTGCACCAGCTGGGAGATATGTAACTTCCCATGTGTAAAATGTAGTTGGCCTGCCATTACACAGTTACACTGTTTAATATTTTGTACATAGTAGGAATCTTGCTATAGATACACACTGAAAGTCTAAAAGCATGCTATGCTAGCAGACAAATGTGTTTTATCAGATATCTATCTATTTTAAAACTTAGCATTACTACTTGCTCTGGAACAATTATTTATAGAAATTTTAAACTTTACAAAGTGAATTCACTAGAACTTGAAGTCTTGTGTATGGAAGAGAATTTACATATTCTGCTTGCTCTGTACTAATCAAAACATACGTGCACATACTCTGCTCATTGTGGTTCATAATGCTACTTAATTATAAGCGCTTCTTTTATGAGCTTCTAACGTATTCAAATAATGTAATTATTTAGAAGCAGCGGCGTGGGCTTCAGGGGCATGGACTTCGAGTAAATCCCCTTCGGTGCCGGGCGGCGGATGTGCCCGGGGGTGGCGTTCGGGCTGGCCAACGTGGAGCTCGCGCTCGCCAGTCTCCTGTGCCACTTGGACTGGGAGCTGCCGGAGCCCGGCGAGGAGCTGGACATGGCCGAGGCCATGGGACTCACCACGCGGCGGCACTCCGATGTCCTCCTTGTTCCCAAGCTCCGTGTGCCTCTGCCTTGTTAAGTTGTTAGCGAGGAGACTAAAGCAAAGCAGCATATACTGTATATGGCTACAAAACGATCTAAATAAAAAATGCATGGTAATATGTGTCTTATTAATAAAACAAAGATTTAGTTACAAGCTCGTAAACATCAACATTATAAGACTAAAAAGATAGGATAATTCTACATAAAAATCAGCATCCGTTCCTCTCCACCAAGGTGAAGGAGACTGATCACTTCTTCACCTGAGGCCGAGTTCGTCACGTAAATAAAATTTTGCTCAACTAGTAAATGATTCTTAAGGAGTACTATCAAACAGGATGTGTACATGTCTAAGCATTTTCAGAAGAAAGTTGTTTTCAAGAACTTTGTTTTCCTCCAACACAGTCAAATCCTTAAGAACCGTCCCTTGGTGTATAAGTATTTGTTGATCAGCTGGGTACACATTCTGCCCTGGCCAACCATGAGACGGTTGCACATATGGTGAAGTAGCAGACGTCATCATATATATTTTTCGATTACTTTTAGTTAAGCCAAATATTTCCTCATTATTTTGCTTCACTATTGATATGTAAAACATTGATATTTGAAAAGTTGCATATGCTTACACACCAACAATCATTTTGATATCTGCGAACCAACATGTGGCTGGATGGTTAGAGGGACTGTGGTATCTCCAATCCACTAGGGTTCAAGTCCTGGTGCTCACATTTTTCCCGGATTTCAAGATGATATGGCGGCTCATAGGGGTAGGGTGTGCGTGTGTGTCTTCATAGGGATGAGTATATGCGCATGTATATGAGCGCTTGTGTCTGTACTGTGTTAAAAAAACAATCATTTTGATATCCTAAAAAAATCATTTTGATCAACCAAAAGCATGCATTGTTGGCTCACAACATTTTCTGGATTTGAAAATAGTATGGGAACAAAGCATGTAATTGAGTTCCTTCAGTGAAATATATATATTTGTTAGTGTTGAAAGGGAGAGAGAGGTTTGGTGGAATGGTTGTT
The DNA here is from genome assembly GCF_018294505.1 of Triticum aestivum. NCBI lineage: Eukaryota > Viridiplantae > Streptophyta > Magnoliopsida > Poales > Poaceae > Triticum > Triticum aestivum. Next base: position 714,379,546 of record NC_057813.1, on the reverse strand, counting down.
GTATTGCTTGAGCCTCGTGGGCATATATATAGGAGTGCAATGATCTACTTGGAGTACAAGACAAGCCAGAATAAATCCTAGTATATCTCGTCTTTCCTAATAAACATTATACTCAACATCCCCCCGCAGTCACAACGGTAGCGATGCAGACAGTGAGACTGGAGAAGAATCCGAAGGCAAGCCGACGGACACCCCCCCACAGTCGTAACGGTCGACGCATTGCGGAGTCGTGGCTGGAGTGGCAACCGACGAGGTTGCTCAAGCAAGGCGATAGCCCTTTGTGCCGTTTTGTCGAGGTAGCTGAGAGCGTGGGTGGTGGAGCCGTGGTCGAGGTAGCCGTGCAAAGAATGCCGTGGTCGATGTCGAGTCGGGGTAGCCGGTGTCGAGAAAGTCGCCGTGGAGCTGCGGGCGCAAGGAGTCGCCGAGTTAGTCGTGGGCGCAGTGGTGCGCCAGGAAGTAGATGATGTTGACGACGCGTCGCGCCAAGGTTGCCAACGCCAGGGACACATCGTAGACGAAGGCACGCGTCGGTGTTGCTAGCACCGGGCATGCGTAGACGGACAAAGACGAAGTTGACGAAGCGCCGCACCAGGCTTGCCGGGCCCGGGGACACGTCGTGGACGAAGGCACGTGGCGGTGTTGCCAGCACCGTGCATGCGTAGACAGGGACCTGCACGAGCTGTACGCCATGTCGAAGAAGTCGGAGAGGCCAGCAGAGAAGGAATCGACAACGGTTGCGGCGCCAATCGGCACGGGGCCAATGTCGCCCGCGGTTGTCGAAGTAGATGAAGCGGTTGGGGTAGAAGACGACAACGCTGGCGACGGGCTGGTGCTGGACGAAGACGAAGGAGGTGGACGGGCGGCTGCGGCGGCTACAGGGGTAGCGGCGGCGGCTACAAAAGAAGAGCGGCGGCGGCGGCCTGATGGCGGCGGCGGCGGCTAGGTTAGGAGCGCGGCGGCGGTGCTCGAGGTAGGCGAAGAACCCGACAGCGTGACGAAGACCGGCGCGGACGATGGCGTTCCCGCGCCAAAGGATGTGGTGCGGCGCATGCCACAAGAAGTCGACACGCGGGGACGGCGGTGGACCGCTGGCCGCGGTGCTACGGCCCGAAGGGGCGACGCAGCGGCGGCGGGCAGGTCGGGGCGACGACGGAAGACCTCGGGACGGTCGCAGGGACCGCGGGCCGCGGTGCTACAGCCCAAAGGGGTGGCACAACGGCAGAGCGCGGGGTGGTGCAACCGCGTGGACGGCCTCGAGACGGCAGCGTGGACCGCGTGCCATGCTCGCTACGGCCCGACGGGGCGACGCAGCAGCGGCGCGAGGGTCGGTGCAGCCACGGGGACGGCCTGGAGTGGACGGCCTCGGGGCGGTGGTAGACTGCGGGCCGCGGCACTACGGCCCGAAGGGGCGACGCAACGGTGACGCGGGTCGGTGCAGCCAGGAGAAGAACCACGAGGCGGCGGCGCTGCGGCCCGACGGGGCGTCGCAGCGGCAGCCCGTTGCTCGATCGGCGGAGGGGCGCGCTGAACTTGGAGACGATCTTCATGGGACCTGCGGAGGCGCGCGTGACTGACGGGCCAGGTCGGTCGCGTGGCGTAGATGAGGCGGATCGCGGCGGCGAGCGAGTGATCAAGCAGATCCCGCGTGAGGTCGGGGACGCCGCTCAATGGAGGCGTGGTGGCGGCGGAGTCCGAGATGAAGCCGGCGGTGGCGGGCGGCAGGGCGGCTATGATTGGCCGCCGCATGGCGCGAGGCCGCCGGGTCGGGGTGATGCAGGAGTCCCGGTCGGAGCAGGGTGGTGACGGACGAAGGCCTTGAGGGCTGCCTGTCACGCGAGGCCGCCGGGTCAGTGAAGTAGCCGACCGGTTGCGCCGATGTCGGAGTAGAGGCGCGAGGTGTCGATGGCGGCGGTGGGCGACGCAAACCGATCAAGAAAAGATCGGAAAACCAAAAAGTAGACGCCGATCAAAGTGACCGACGAAAGAGAGAAAAACCCGGATCAAAGGATCGGGAAAATGACTCTCTAGGGCAGCCGGCCAACACGGCCGGCGGACGAACCCTAGGTACGGGCGGCGCGGCCCCCGGCGGCGGTCATGGAGGCCGACCACCCCAGGGGCGGCGCGCGGGTGCGGAAGCGGCGGCGGCTAGGGTTTAGAACCCGGAAACTGATACCATGTTGAAAGAGAGAGAGGTTTGGTGGAATGGTTGTTGTATTGCTTGAGCCTCGTGGGCATATATATAGGAGTGCAATGATCTACTTGGAGTACAGACAAGCCAGAACAAATCCTAGTATATCCCGTCTTTCCTAATAAACATTATACTCAACAGTTAGCCTAGGTTTAGTTATCAGAAGATGGTTTGCATGTCCTGTGTATTCATATCCTGAATGTGTCTGGCCTTTTTATGCATACAATTAGTGGAAGCTTTTACATGTCCAGGAATGGTGCTTTTGCATGTCCTGAACTCAATTTTACACCCTGTTCTAATCAGGCAACAAACAACTGCCAAGTCGTCCTTGAAACAGAGGCCTTGGCATGCTTGCAGTAGAATCATTTATGAAGAGCATAGTGTGGCCTTCTATTGTCTTCCAAAGCATAGTCCAGTGCTCCTTTTTCCTTGATGCAAGCAAAATGGTGTCACATTCTTGATTATCTCTATGATCCTGCATCATCTTTCCTAAATCTAAATGTGTTATGCCCGACTTGCACCAGCTGGGAGATATGTAACTTCCCATGTGTAAAATGTAGTTGACCTGCCATTACACTGTTTAATATTTTGTACACAGTAGGAATCTTGCTATAGATACACACTGAAAGTCTAAAAGCATGCTAGTAGACAAATGTGTTTTGTCAGCTATATCTATCTATTTTAAAACTTAGTATTACTACTTGCTTTGCAACAATTATTTGTAGAAAATTTAAACTTCATGAATTGAATTACTAGAACTTGAAGTCTTTTGTATGGAAGAGAATTTACATATTCTGCCTTCTCTGTACTAAGCAAAATATATATGTAGATACTCTGCTCATTGTGGTTCGTGATGCTACTTAATTATAAGCGCTTCTTTTATGAGCTTCTATCATATTCAAATAATGTACGTATTATTTAGCGACCTGCTTTCATGGCTTCGGATCTCGCTTGAAAAACCAATAAGTGGAAGTGTTTTGATACAGCGGTGCAAGCTCGGCAGCGGCCGCTACGACCCCAATCTCCGGATTACTATAAGCAGAGGTTGGTCGTGCAGGTGGTCAAGTTGCTCGCCCACAAGGCCAAATCTGACGCGGTCGACGCCACCATACAGGAGTTTGCTCGATATCGGCTTCGGATTACTGTCATGCAACAAATAAGAGAAACCTTGTTGGATCCGTTTGAACTTGTAAAAATAGGGTTTATTTTAGAGTCATTTTAAAGTGCATCCGGAGGCCGTCCGTCGGAGCGAATTCGACGGTCCAGATCCGATGCAATACGCTGATGTCACGTGTATTATATCAGACCCCGAGGGGCATTTTTGGGAGAAAAAATATTTCGAACTAATCTGATTTTCCCTCCCAAATATTTCGAGGGTATTCTCGGTACGAATTTCAGGGCTTTTTTCGGTTCGATTTTTATCCCGTTCGCTATGGTTTATTCCTCGCCGCCGCTAGGGTTTTAATCCTCGCCGACAGGATCTAGCCGCTCGTCGTGGCCCCTCCCTGCCTCGTCGCCGGCAGGATCTAGCCGCGCGTCGTGGCCCCTCCCTCCCTCGTCGCCGGCAGGATCTAGCCGCGCGTCGCGGCCCCTCCCTTCCCCCACCCTAATTCCCTCGCGATCTGGCACCACCTTTTCAACGAACACTAGAGAAGGCCCACTGCCCTCCCCGCGGCGGCCGCCGGCGAAGAGTCGGCGCCATCCCACCTCCCAGTCCTCCATGTGGGTGCCTATAGCCACAAGGTTATAGGCAACCTCTTTCCCACACCCCAATTGGTTGTTTGCGTCCTCTACATATCATGTCTCAGCCATGGCTACAGCTTTGATCTGGCCATGTATCTCGTCCGATGGCAAGGTGGTTGGGTATGGATCATGTTCTCCTGGACTAGATGAAGCCGGCCGCCGGCCTCGACGGCCAGCCCCATTCGTCCAGCCCCGACTGCATGATCTATGAACGTTCAATCGTTGCATTCAACATGTATTCTTTCAATTTGGCTGATAGGTGAGATTTGAAGATCAATAGTGATGATAAGCTATTAATTTTAGAATGTACTATAAACAATTCATAGCTTATGTTGCTAAATATTTATGATGCTCGCTTCTTCTTGTGCAATTGCTAGACTGGGATCAACAAACTTGGCATGTGCTTTATATGAAAAATGAGATTCACATGGGATATCCACCTTTTCAAGATTGCTGTTAATTCTTATTATGATGTTTTAGCCTTATTAAAGAGAGAGTAATGATCCTCGCAAAAAGCAGAGAGAAAGGAATGAGCATTTGATTCTTCCATATGTTGCATTTCATTCTTCCGTGTTTAGTTATGTCCAACATTTGTTACATGCACACACTTGACAAAGTTAGTACAAGTAGTAATTTTTCCTCTGTTTTGCAGGGCTATGACAGAACATGCTATGTGATTTCCTGAGGCAGGATGGATGTACCATGGCCACACCACTGTGCTCCTGAAGGTGATCGCTTCAATTCAGCGTTGCAGCACCTGCAGAGGCCCCCTATGGTACAGGCTTTACCCTTGTTATCCTATGCTCTATTTTTTTGGCTTTGCGGCCTGCCTACGAGACATAGCTGGGATTGCGTGTTGAATCAGGCAGTATTTTTGACTTCTGTTGTGAGGCTATGCTCATGCTCGTACCTTTTTCTCTCGTATGATAATAGACATATCATAATCCATTATTTTTCTAGGGTTGCCCCAGGCACCATTACTGTCACATGGTAGTAAAAAGCAAATATAGATTTTTACGAGATCCCCTACAGACCAAATTTATTTCAAGCAAAATATAGTAACCAACATTATTGAAGTTTTACAACTTGACTCATGTGCAATGGACTAAGAACACGGCTAGGAAACCTTCTTCGGGACTAAAAGCCAACCACACCCTACTCTATCGCTTTATGGCCAAGTGAACACTCCACACTGCTGGACTAACTGCTTGCATCTTCGTCGTCTTCAATCGCAGCTGCATCCGATAGCCTAGCATGGTACTGCTTGAACCTATTCCTGTATTTCATTTTATTGTAGGGTGAATCGACTAGCATAACAGGTAGCTCTTTTCTGAATTTCTCGATGTAGGCCTGCATGCAAGGATATGTTAGTATCGTTCCTTTACCTTCAGAAAATGACATAATTTTAGGTGTTACTCTACGTACTTTGTCATATTTCTTACTCAGTTTTAGTCCCGTAAATAATTCGATGTTCTTCAGCATGTACAGTGCACAACAAGAACTGCAACATTTTATGTTGTTAGATCAGCATTTCAGATATTAACAATCTAAAACAAAAACAAAAGCTAATATTTTTGACTGACGTTTCATCGGATTTTGGCACATTAATGTTCCATAATGGCCATTGCGTCATGTTAATGTCTTCCCATGCATTGCTTTCTATCCCATTGATTCGCCTCGCTGCTCTCAGATGTGCTTCCATCCCACGTACCTGCAAGCCCAATGGGATGAGAAGTTGCCTATGACTAATACTTACATACAATGTCAAATCCTTTGTTATAATTAAATATGTTGAAATTCTCACCACGTTATGTACTTCTTTGGGTACCATACAGTGGAAAAGTGAATTAAGAACCTGAATCTCCTTCCTTCTGGGGTTTACGACCACAAGTAACCAGTGGACGTTTTGGCTGTTCATAGGTAGGAAAACCTGGATTGCACAGATAATTAGATCAATGTGTATAGTAATAAAAAAATATGTTCAAAGTCAGGTTAAAATACCATATCATGTTTCAGGTAGCTGGTGCCTTGTGTTGTTCCAGGAATGCCTGCCAAAGCGTCCTCGTAGCACTCCTCTATCCTACCATCTCTTTCGAGCTTAGCGACGCCGGCCATCCTCTCAATGTAAACCAGTTGGCCGTCCCTTGTGTCAATTGGGTCATCATGACGCATGAGCTGGATCGCAGCACCAACCACCTACAACAATAATCAAGTTAATTGTATTGTACAAAAATGAAACTTCATAAACTAATTTATGAAATATCTTACTTCGTCACCCAACCATACGGCTTCTTCAGATCCATCTTTTTGGGTGAGGCATTGTAAATGCTTCGAAAGCACGACAATGTCATCAACTAAGACCATTTGTTTTTCATGATTTGTACTGTTGATCAGTGACGCCACGAAATCCTGTCGAACCACATCTAGCTGGTCCCTCTGGGTTTCAGTAACTTCTGACCTCTTTTTTAAGTTGCTAGAGTCGATTTTCCTCTTTTTATTGTTCGTGTCCTCGGTATCATTTGTAGACTCTGATGGAGTCTTGTTTTTCCTTTTTTTTCTCAGTATCGTACGAAGCATATTTGTCATTCTTAAATAATTGCAATACCACATTTTTCTTTTTGCCCCCATGATTTGGTGGCGTCGATTCAACCACACTTACTTCTTGCTGCTTTCAAAAGGATTCATCATGGCTGTCATCATCTGCGAAAGCACGGGGCTCTTCGGGCTCTTGTGATCCCGTAGCCTTCACAGAGTGCTGCTTACTCCATCTGTTGAACGGAATCTGTCATACGAAATAAACCGCATGTTAGCCTTTAGCAGATTCTTGCTCAATTATAGGTAAAATGTGAATCACCTGGAATTCTTCAAGGCTTGTGGTGGCTTTGGAATGCATTTGCTTATCCAAACTAGGAGCACACCCTGGATATCATCCACCTCTTTCAAAAGCTTGTGAATACCACTGAGACCCTATTTGAGTTTTCTTTCAGCTCTTTCTAATGCTTCATCCTGTACGTGGAAGATCACATGTTATTTCTGAAACGACAATGATTGTTTCATAATTAAGTTAACATGCGTACGTCAAACTTTTCATCAAGGTTCTTCATTGGGGGCTCCATGTCATCATTTTTTATTCCCTGCTTACACTGGTGCTTAGCAGCGACCTCCGTGACATCATTTTGTTTCCCCTGGTCAGAAGCCTGCTCAACATTCTCAACAGAGGCCTCCATTGGGTGTGAAGGTGCCCCGAGGTCAGAAAGATGTATGTCCTCCAGTCCTAGAAATATTCCGTCGCGTTTTTTCTTTAAAAATACATGTTAGTCTGGGGTGTTTTCATAGTAAACTAATTTAGAAAAAACCTTGTACACGTAAATTTCCAATTATATATACTAATCTCATAATTCTAGGCTTACGGTCAATTCTTTGATGAGGTCCTCTGTGAGCTTGCCATTTGTATGGGTACGCCTAAGGCACTCATCCATTTTCTTTTCAAGGGTGCACATCCTATCAACTTGTTGTGCACCAACCTCCCGCACGAGGAAGGCACCTTCTTGCAAATCAGTCAATACACGTCCGACGAGTACCTTAATCTGAGACTTTGAAACAGTTAGAATCATATAACTTCATACTAGTTGCAATGTTACAATATATATTGGATGCCTGATGTAACTCATTTACCTGAGCATCAGTCTTCGGTTTGGCCAGCATACCATCTCGTGCTGGAATGAAAGGCCTCATCAGGTCCTCAACATACTGCAGTTTAGTGTCGTTAGTATGATTTAGAAAATATACATGTTACATAATCCAGGCAATGTGCTAACATTTTACCTCTCCAACTCCCAGATAATTATTCTGGATTATATTGTCAACCTTTTTTGCCTTCTCCTCGCTCCAGTTCTGGATCAGCGGCCTTAACCTTGATTCATACGAGATGCTAGAGTCCAATTGGTGCACTCTGAACTTCTCGTAGTACCATATCTGCATGACAACAAAAGCAGTTTACAAATATTTTCGTACATTATGTAATGTATGTTAGGTAAGTGATAATTGTACTACTACGAGTTACTTGCAGCAGTGGTAGATTCCCCTCCAGAATTGCCTCACCATTTACAAAATTCTTCACGCTATCCATAAGATAGTCAAGCATTAGCTGTCCAAGATTTGTGCCCTTTATCATCTCAATGTTTCTAACAATCCCAATATATTTGTTATCCACATACTTCTCTTTTGTTTGGCATACATATTTTCCTATGGTGTACAAGACAAATGGCCTGCCAAAATTTGGTGTGCTGTCGCCTTTCATCTTGGCTAGCAATCCTTTGAAAGTTATTTTGGTGTCATTACGGTCTTTCAGTTTCTTTCACAACTCCATATTATCATCAAGATTTGAAGGGACATGCTTCTTCCCATCGCAGGGCATGCCTGTTATATGCGCTACATCTTCTAGTGTGATCCTACATGGTCTCCCGTTGATGATAAAGGCATCCTGCTCTGCATCATATGAATTAGCGATGGCCATGCACAGTACACGTCTGATTTTGATGCTAGGTGTCTTGAGAAGTCCATCCAGTCCTATCAACTGGATGTATATCCTTTGCTGCGTGTTTAATCCCTTTATGAACTCCTCATATGGCGGCAAAGAAGCATCCTGGGTTCAATGGATGTGCAAGTGTGATTAGATTCAGCATGGTATACAATTTAAACACTCATACAGACGAATACAACTTATATATACCAACATAAAAATTGTGCTCTACGCTACTTCATAAGGTAATTTGTTTACAAGCAAGCTGAGTTCCATGAATGTGCAAATACTAGCATTAGATTCAGCTTGGTTACGTTTGAACGGTCATATAAGGTAATCTTCATTGCAAGGCGCTGATCTGAAATAAAATCAAGATTCGAAAATAAAAAACTATCCAACCGTGGTCTCCTCAACTCTAGGCGCTAATCATGGTCAGTAGTATGGAATTAAAACATGGGCCATCGATGCCTTCCATAACTCGTGCGGAAGGAAAAAAGAAGGCACGTGCTCGCTGCCCTAATTGGCATCGACAAGACCAGAACCTAAGATTTAGCCTGGAATTAATCAATGAACTGCCAATCTGATAGGAAACAAATCATAGCGCCCTCCCCTAATGCCCCCAACTTAATTTGTTTAAAAACATGCTGAGTTACATGGATATGCAAACAATGAGTGGGGTTGCAGAAAGAGATCATGTGATTAAGATCGTGGCACGAAAAGTATATTCACAGGAGCATACACATGTTTTGGTTTGTTGGGATAGTTTGAAGACTGTGTATATGTATTTGCTGATACTTAGTTATTAAAAACTAAAAAGGCGAGCACAGAAGCAGTCCATGAGGAAATTTGTAATGATGGAATGAGGATCAGTTATAGTTACATGTATTACTCGATGATGGTATGATGATTAGTGTATATTTTGAAGGATTTGTCAAGTATAGACTGCTCTTGATTGGTGCATGTTTTGGATGATATGTGCACACATGTAAAATTTTTGGTTGGTGCATATTTTTGTTGATTGTTGTTACTGCTTACTTGAGTTATGTCAGCCTATCTTCAAGATATGGTATGGGCTTGTTGGGTCAATGAAAATTTGTTGTGAGCTAGTAGTTCACATTGCAACAAATTCCTCACTGTTGGATTTTCTGCCATTATACTTCATAATCATGATTTTACTTGTTGGTATGGGTAGTAATGAGTAAATAAATACAAAGTATACAAAAGGGTGACTATTGGTCAGCATACCTTGCTCGTTCTCATAGCCTTCACTATGCTGTCATCTTGCTTGAGAGATTCTATCATGTCCGTATTCTCACTGGAAATTGGAAAATTAACCTCGACGGCTACCTCTAAAAATGGTATGTACAGCAGCAAATGCATTATTCGTTTTGTTGGGACAATTTAAATACTTTATATTTATTACCTGATGGTACCACACAACAACCCATCAGGAAATTTGCAGTGATCAAAGGCAGATCTGTTATAGTTTCACGTATTGCTCGATGAGAGCAGTCAATCATGGTTCATTTTTACATGGCTACTAATTGGTTGGTTACCAAGTTTTCTTGTCCAGCTCACAAAATTGTAACCTTGAAATATCCTAATTGGTTACGTCTGCCCAATGATTATGAGTCTAACCACTAGTCTTGACTAGTCGTGCGAATAGTTGTCGACTAGCTTTTTCGTGTAGATGTTTATACATGAACTACGTACTTAGCGAGAAGTATGCGAAAAGATTATTCACATTGTATATGGTGCTAACAAGTCCTAATGGAAGACTGATTTCATATATCAATAACTAACATTTGTTCATTGCAATGCATGCAACATGTTTGAATGGCAAGGGAAACCATCCTCATCAGCAGTGAAGAGAGTGATCACCGGACCACCTCAGATGATGCTTCAGATGGCACTTCACGTGGGAGTGACGGCTATAGCGCTGATGACGACACCTCTAGCGACTATGACACTGATGATAGTTCTGATGGAGATGGAGATGTGGACCACGATCCTATCTTGGCACTACGGGTTAAAGTTCTATATGGCTGGTCAGATATTAAATGAACCGTGAAATATCAGAAGTTGATGTTTGAGTGACACTTGATTACCACACATTACTCTATTTGGGTTCTAGATGACCTTCCAAATCAACATTGACTGAACTAGAGCTTACATAGAAGAGTGTTTAGTTGTTAGTTTAAATAAATCAAATATTCAATTTGCCCATGTTTCTACGAGATATTGCTGGGTGGATGTGATTGGGTTATCTATGTCCTTCATTTCTTAATCATTGGAGTAGGCATTGATCATTAACCCAGTGCTGATGTTCTAGATCTTACGTATGAAATTATTTACTACTATGTTAATTTTTTTTGATACAGGTCCGGGATACATTGTGAGAAAAGGAACTTTTGAGGATCGCATCTTCTACGGCAACCATGTATTGCTAAACGAGGATCGGTGGGACTGTCTCAAATCCATAGTAAAGCAATGCCAACCTCCCATACCATACTATGTCAGCACCGTCACTCGCTCGACAGTCATCAGAGGGAAGAGCAAGATGGTAAACACTTGGACTTTTCTTTTTGCAAATCATACTTCACTAGTGACAATGCCATCATGTAGAGACAGAGAGGAGGATGGGCGTGGTTGTGCAAATCATACTTATTTTTTTGTGTGCAAATCACACTTAATTTTTTATGTAACATTATTTATTTCCCTATGCAATCAGATCTTCTCAAAGGATTACAGTCAGGCCTACCTCAAAGATTATCTGCGAAAGCCCATGGTTGTGCGTGTCACCAACGAACATTTTGAAGGTAATAAAAAGGTCTTGTTCAAGATGGGCCAGAAGGACGGGCGTGTGATCATGACGAAGAACTGGAGAGAAGTCGTTGAGGGAGCCAGAATGAAAGAAGATCAAATGACTATCTTCAGGTTCATGGAAAGGAGTGGAGATGGGCTTAGGGTGAACATGGTTAGTGGCATGAGGATTCGTTGACCCATGGCAGTAGCTTGATGCTAGTTTTATAATCTGTATGTAGTAGCGAGTAACTGCAAGTTGGTAGTATCAGCTTTTGGGTCCAGTAAGTGCAACTTAGTAGTAATTGGTACTTGGTAGTAACTGGTACTTTGGTGGTATAACTTTTGGGTCCGACTGGGTATGAAGATCGTCCAGTAAGTGGAACTTGGCAGTAACTTGGTGGTACCCTATGTGGTGTAATGTACTTGCTATGCAATTCTATATATATAACGCACCCTAGTACCCTCCTTGATATAATTACCTTTATGGACTGCAATTATATTTCCTTTTTTTTGCCACAGTGATGCTAGTATTTTTAGAATCAAATCTAACCGGGTTTCAAATGGATTGGACACTACTTTCATTTTTGAACGAGGTTTTTGTGTTGGCTAGTACGCGTTATTTTGAAAATGCGGTTTGTATGTGTGTCGCACAAAAAAATGCAATGCAAAACAAAAACTTGCGGGTCAAAATGCAATGCAAAAAATGATGTTTATGTTACTTTCGAAATGGCATGGCATGCTCTTTTCAAAAACAGAGCGAACCAGCATGTTTTTTTATTTGAAAAACAGTATACTAAAAAACATGCTATCTTTTAAAAAGCGTAATTAAAAAAAATGTTGTTTTCAAAATCAGCAGGCTGCTTTCAAAACAACATATTTCAAAAAGCATGTAATTTTTGAAATCAGCATGCTATTTTAAAAACATCATTATATTTTTAAAAACAACGTTATATTTTTAGAATGAGGCTGTTATTTTGAAATCAGCATGCTATTTTTAAAAACAACGTTATATTTTTAGAATGAGGCTGTTATTTTGAAATCAGCATGCTATTTTTAAAAATACCAAATTCAAAAGAACATGATTTTTTTTAAATCAGCATGCTATTTTTGAAATCAGCATGCTATTTTAAAAGTAGCATATTGAAAAGAGCATGCTATTTTTAAAATAATCATGCTATTTGTAAAATAAGCATGCTATTTTTAAAATTAGCATGATATTTTTGAAAACAACATGCTATTTTAAAAGTTGCATATTGAAAAGAGCATTATATTTTTAAAAGTAGCATGCTATTTTTAAAATTAGCATGATATTTTTGAAATCAGCATGTTATTTTGAAAGTAGCATATTGAAAAGAGCATTATAATTTTAAAAGTAGCATGCTATTTTTGAAATCATATTTTTAAAATCAGCATGCTATTTTTAAAATCAGCATGCTATTTTTAAAATTAGCATGATATTTTAAAAATAGTATATTCAAAGCAGCATGCTATTTTTAAATTTGCATATTCATTCTATTTTTATTTTCAATTGAACAAGCTTTTTTCAAATGAGCATGCTATTTTTAAAATATTAGTATGCTTATTTTCTATTTCAAAATAAACGATTTTCAAGGTTATTTGACAACGAGGTTTCTATTAACGTTCTATTTTCTTATATATATAAATTTTCGGTTTCTATTTTATATTTCAAGTATGAAATTTGACTACACTTGAACAAATTTCAGCAATATATTATGTAAAAGAATGAAAAAATACAGAAAACCAACTTCACTAAAAAATGCATTGTTTCATCGATGTTGATAAATCATAACTAGCCTACCATGCCGTCCCGTCCATAATAAAATGAGGGTGTACCAAGCAAACGAGGAATTCAGAAAAAAAGTGGCAGTCCATCAAATAGGTCTAATACATCAGAAATAAGGTGGATCACAACATAGAAAACTGTCTACTTTAGTTTGTTCTCAATTTTTTGACCCCAGAAATCCTTTTGTTTTCTCTGCTTGACCCTGTGCATCTAAACATCCTGTCTCTACTTCACTATAGCTTTCCTGCATGAAACAACGTTTGTTAATAGGATAGCAAAGAAGATTTGAGCATGTACAGTACACTATAACAGAAAAGACACTAACTTCATTGATTTTCTCGTCATAGCTAGAGAAGCTAACTTGACAGCTCTTATTCGCTCAGCCTATGGTACATTCCTAGCAGGCCTTTTTGTCTCCATCACCCCTTTGGCCTATTCTTTACCGCCCTTTCTAGAGTCTTTCCTGAAAAAGTTAAAAACGTCAACACAGTACTAGCAAATACCCGACTCCTAGAGCGGACATGTAAGTACAGACACTAACTTCACTGGTTTTCCTCACGCACCCTTGTCATCATTCTTTTTCTTCCTCCCAGCATTGACATTTGGAGCGGCCTTGCGTTTCCTGCAAAAAATGAAATAGATGAATCTACATCCAGCATTCAAAAACATGTTTAAGTACGCACAATTGTGCTGATGCCCACTTGTTTGGTTTTGCGTAATCCTTTTCTGCAACCTCCAATGGTCTCTTCCTAGCCCTCCTCAGCCCACCATCTTCTGCATCTGAATCTTCCTCTTCTTCCGCATCTGAATTTCCCTCTTCTTCTGCATCTGAATCTCCCTCTTCTTCTGCATCTGAATCTTCCTCTTCTTCTGTATCTGCCTTTGTCTCTTCTTCTGTATCTGCCTCTGTCTCTTCTTCTTTATCTGACTCTGTCTCTTCTTTTTGCTTCTTCCTCCTTGTGCTATTTGATTTCCCCGATTTTTTCCTGCGTAAATTGAAGAAAAACATGTGAACACTCTCCGGGAGAACATAATAACACTGTAAGCATGTATGGAAATGAACAATGAGATTAACATGTGCACTAACTTCGTTGCTTTTTTTGAATCTTCCTCTTCTTCTGTATCTGAATCTGTGTCTTCTTCTGTCTCCGAGTCTTTCTCTTTTTGCTTCTTCCTCCTCGTGACCTTTGATTTCCCTGATTTGTTCCTGAGTAAATTGAAGAAAAAGAGAGAACATATTAACATTGTAAGCATGTATGGAAATGAACAATGAGATAAACATGTGCACTAACTTCGTTGCTTTTTTTTCCTCTCATCCGCTCACGCCTGGATTTAATCCTCTTGTTCGATTATTCGGTAGTTGGACTCCCTTTTGGAACTATTTTGATTGGATTTTCCACGTCATCAGTGCAGCATTGGTGAGCAACAGAGAAGTATGCCGGCAAAGGAACAAACGATTTATGGCCTTCATCCAAATCAGTTTTTTCTCCATCAACCAATATACCCTGAAGGAGCTCCATCACCTGTTCTGACTGTGAATCGCTAGCTGCGGCTGTGAATAAAGGGTCACTAGCCATGTTGCATAGTTGATGATACTCATTCATGTGATCAGACCATACATGAGTATTCGCAGTCCTCGAAGAAGGGAACCCTGGCTTGGCATGCATTGTCCATCTTTTCTTGACAATTTTTTTTGGAAATGTGCATACACCAAGATGATCCAGAACGCAGAATATATGTGCGCATGGGTAATCCTGACTTTCCAACTTTTTACATTTAGAAGCTGCATCATCCAGTCTTGCTCCTGTAAACAGACAAGTCATGTGATATATAAAATCCATAGGCTTAGCATCCACGCCTTGTGCATCCAACTTTTTTGCATCCAACTCCTCACTGTCCTTACCTTCCAAGTCATTGGGATCCTTAGCATCCAGGTTTTTGGCATGCAAGTCCACACCATCCTTGCCTTCCAAGTCATTGGGATCCTCAGCATCCAAGTTTTTTGCATGCAAGTCCTCAGCATCCTTACCTTCCAACTCATTGGGATCCTCAGCATCCAAGTTTTTTGCATGCAAGTCCTCAGCATCCTTACCTTCCAAGTCATTGGGATCCTCAGCATCCAATTTTTTTGTATGCAAGTCCTCATCATCCTTACCTTCCTTACCTTGCAATTCTGTAGCATCCCTGCCATATGGGACTTTATCATATGGGGCTTTGTGCAAAACTCCAAACATGACCAAACCATCACATGCTACCCGGTCCGTGACCTGCCAATTTGTCCCTTCGACAATCTGACGCTTTACCTTTGGAAACATCACAGTTGTATAAATATAAGATGCAACAATCTCCAGAGGGTGTGCATTCAGCTTAGTGAAGGGTATCGTATGTATTGCTACTGCATCTAATGCTGCTTCATTCTTACGCATTATGGATACACAGTGCTCAACATGCTGCAACAAATCAACAAGCTGCATCTTCCTGTTCAGGTGCACATGAAGCCTTGAGTTGAGAGACTCACTCCTCTGATTACTCATCATGCCTAGGAAATATCTACCCTTTGTGTACGCAGCAGCCCATTTGTGTCGCAGCTCGTACATCCTGTTAACCCATGATGACCTCTTTCCCATTGGTTTTATTTTGAACCGAACCTTATAAGCCTCCCATCTTTTCTCAAACTCATCAACATCCCAACGACGGTAAATGAATTCCCTAAATTCCTCAAGCTTTTTCTTGCGGAGGTGCATCACCATATTCTCCTCGATATGCCACATGCACAAACGATGATTTGTTCCAGTCCAGACAATAGCTATTGCTTTAGCCATTGAACCGTCCCCATCGGTGATTGCTGAAATGGGTGCCCTCTGGGACATTGCCTCTGAAAATACATGAAGTAGCCACTGGTATGATGCAACTGTCTCGTCTGACACTAGACCGACCCCAAACAAAACTGTGTTGCGGTGATGGTTTAGACCAACAAATGGAACAAACGGAAGCCTATACTTGTTAGACCGGTATGTACTGTCGAACACCACGACACCACCAAAGGCAACATAGTCAATCTGGTATTGTGAATCAGCCCAGAATATGTTCCTCAACTGGCCTTCTTTGTCTTTTGTGTATTTGAAAAAGAATTTCGGGTCTGCTTTTTTCTGTGCAATCATATAGGTGAGCAAATATCTAGCGTCACTGCCTTCTATCTTGCACTTCTTCTGGAGTGAAACATGGTTGTATAGGTCTCGATCTATAAATCCAAGCTTGTCGGGACCTTTGGCATTCTTCTCCATTACATTCATAATCTGATCTGTTCGAAGTCCACCAACAGCATACTCGATGACATCGATCTTTTGTGCGTCAGTCATTCTACGATGAGCCGATAAGTAGGGAGTCAGGTCAGCAGGGACAAACAGATGGTTATGCTTGTCCACAAAATTCTTGACGAACCAGAGGCCACTACTATCTTGTAGCTCAACCTGAAAAAGAGCGGGACACCCACACCGAGAGAGACCCCTCGGTGTTCTTTTTCTATCAGCTCTGTTAAAGTGCTTAAGGGCCCGCCATCCTTGTTTGCAGCACTTGTATGTCCTTCTGTATGCATTTTGTTTCGGACCCGGACCCTTGTACTTCAGATCATCCTTTCTAACACCAAACCCTTTTTCTCTCGCATAGCCTACGTAGAACATGTAGGCTTCTTCCTCAGTCCTGAAAGTCTTCTTCACAATCTCTATGTATTCCATACACTCATTCAGATCTGAACCAGCCATGCCTTTAATATCAATTCCTTTACCTTTCATGTGTACATCATCCAGGTCTATGCCATCCTTGCCTGCATCCTCATTATCGTTATCATCCGTGCGCATACCATCCATTCCTTTGCCTTCATTTCGTCTATCACCCATGTCCTTGTCATCCCTGCCTGTATTCCCCAAGTTTTTGCCATCGTTGCCTTTATCATCCATGTCGTTATGCTGCCAACGAAAACAGATAGTCAATGTTACGGATGGATAGCATACATAACAATTATGCAATACTCTGCTTAAATAATTGATTTAATTTTTCATATCGGATTCATGTACCAAACTCAGTCCTTCAAAAGCTATAAGCAAGTATAAAATATTCCCTGACTAAATCCAAAAATATTTAATTGATTGTACTTGTTGTAACTGATGATCTCCTAACTAAATCCAAAGTGCATGAATCTTTCAAGTCCCCTGATAGATCCACCCTGCTAGATCAATTATCTGTAAACTCCATTCAAAATTGTGTCCTAACTGAATCCAAAATTATCACCTAAGTAAATCCAAATTATCTCGTCGCTAAGTCGAAAATATCTCCAAACTCCATACAAAAATAATTATCTCCTAACTAAATCCAAAACATCTGGAAACTCAATTCAAAAGCATCTCCTAACTAAATCCAAAATAACTTTCTTTGAATCCAAATCTGCTGACAAATTCTCATGGCACACAACCCTAACTAAGTGCTTTAATATGTCCTAGCTAAATCCGACTTACACTTTCTTTGAATCAAAATCTTGTCACAATTTTCTGAAACCATAAACCCTAACTAACTACATCAACATGTCCTAGCTAAATCCAACTTACACTCCCTTTCAATAGAAATCTCGTCACAACTTTCTGAAACCATAAACCCTAAACCTCACATGACATATCCTAAACCCTAATCAAATTTGACCCCTATTGGTACTATAAGCATAAGGGACCAGCAAAGATTTGAGATGGCTAGGCACTTACAGCGAAGATCCGGCGTGAAAAAGTTGATGCACGTCGATGAGGATGATGTGGCATCTCGGGTCGGGGAAGGTGGCGTCCGCTCGGGGAAGGAGGGGAGGCTCGTCGGAAGATCTGGCGCCGCGACCCGAGTGGGGTGACTTCCGATGGAGGGGGGAGGGGGGAGTAGGAGAGCAGGAGGAAGGAGTGACACGGCGATGCGATCGGCGGCGATCGAGGGAGCCGGGGGCGATTGGCGGCGATCGAGGGCGCCGAGGTTAGGGCTCGAGAGGAGGAGAGAGGACAAACCGCTCGAACCAAATTTCAAAAGAGTACGCACGATGATTGGACCTCTATAATGAAGTGTTTTATTAATGCAATTAATTTAATCGAAAAATTTCGGACGAGAATACCCCTGGATTTAATTGGGCCGATTAAAGGTATAAAAAAATTTTAGGTCGAAAATACCCTTGGGCTAAAAAAGACCCAGTTATTCTAATCCGTTAGATCGCCCATATAATACACGTGATTTGGTGTGTTATGATGCACCGTAAAATTTCCCTTATTTTAGTTATGCTGATTTTTTTGTTGCTTGCTGTCCCGATGATAGCTTTTTTAGATGTACGAGTTTTTAGCATGTACTCCCTCCGTAGGTAAGAGAAATATAAGAAACACTCTTATATTTCTTTACAGATGGAGCACTACACTGTTGCTTATTTGTTTCAGCCGGGTAAGATTTCATGTTTACATTTCTTGGTTGATTCATTTTCCGTTGATTGATCCGCTGTAACCGAACATGGCATAATGATGTGGTGTAAGTTTAATTAATCCACGCTCTTGGTTTGGTTCAGATAATACCAACTGGGATACAATATTCAGGGCCTGTTCGGCCCTCCTCCGCTCCACACTCTCGCTCCGGGAGTTGGCGGAGCGCAAGTTAAAAATCATGGAGCGGGGGAATAGGTGCTCTGCAGGTCCTCAAATTTGGCGGAGCTAGTGGATCACCGAACAGCTCATCAGTACTTCTTGGTAAAGCTGAGAAAGATGGGATGAAGACCTTGGCGAGAAAGTAACTGAAAGCATCACATATGGAAGAACTCCAGTGAGCAGTGGACATTAGACAGGGCAGGGAAACCAGCCCTACTCGCCAGCCTTGCACCAATTTAAACACTTCATTTGCTATCAGTTCGAACATTCTTATCCCCCACCTCACAGATTCTTGACTTTCCTGTTTTTTTCCTGCAAAATCATCCAAATCACTACGCCATCCAACGATCCTATTGTCAGGAACACAAGGACCATTTATCCTTTTGTTATCAAACACAACACTATTTCCCGGTCTCCAAATAGTCCAGAAAACGGCTAAAATCCTAACCATCATCACAATGTTTGTTATCTGGCACATCAATCAAATTAAAAGCACATTTCGGAATATTCCGTGACATTCTGGAAATAGTGCATTGCATGAACATGTGATTAATTCCTTCTTCCCTGCCCAAAATGGACGATGTTTTTTTTACCAATTCATCTCCTTTTCGCCAAATTATCCTTTGTTAATACTACGCTATAATTGTCTAAAATTGCAAGCAGATTTGTTGACTCTCAATGAGACATGGAGGAAGGAGCATATATACACGTGACGAACTCAAACTAATCTTTTCTACTATCTCTATCTCTACTACCTAAAAGAAATTGGAGTGTTAACAAGCCAATGGCTGTCGCTGATTTCTTTCGTAGAAGGTTAGACGATGATTTAACAAGCCAATGGCTGTCGCTGCGAAGCTGTGTACATAGGTTGAATCTGTCTGGTGACAGAGACTCTGTGTACTGGTGCTTGAAGAAGTCAGGTAGGTTCACTACTAAGTCCATGTACAAGTGGCTAGAGAGACCACTTAGTGGGTGTACCTATAAGTGGATTTGGAAGGCTAAACTACCCCTTAAAATCCAGATCTTCCTTTGGCAGCTTGCTCAAGATGCGGTCCTTACCAGGCAAGTGATGCGTCAACGAAAATGGCAAGGGAATCCTGTGTGTTCCTTTTACCACCAGGTTGAAACTTCCCAACACTTATTCTTTGGTTGCTCTGCGGCCAAAGTTGTCTGGCGTTCGATTGGGGTCACGCTTGGTACAGATTTGTGTCCTAGTAATTACTGGCAGTTTTTTGTTTGGTGTTACTCCTTACCAGGATGTGAATCTTTTTATACTGTGGCACTTGGGGCTGTCACTTGGGCCATCTGGCTGGCTCGTAACAAAGCACACCTTTGAGAAAAAATTGATCAAATCTTCTTTTGAGATTGTCTTTACGGCAGTGTCTTTTCTCTTGTATTAGGCAGGTTTGCAAGCGGGAGAAGACATCAAGCAACTCCGAGCGGGTGCTGAGATGATTCGCAACGGGACCATGCTGCTGATGAGGGCCTGTGACATGTCCAAAGGCGGAAAGTGAAGTGCAGCACTTGCTCTGGCATTCTCTCCTCTGGGACAACTACGCTGGAGATCTTGGTGGTGGTAGCTTTGATGCTAAGACTGTTTTAGACTTACTTTGTGATACTCTGTGGGGGTCATGCCATATTGCGCTTGTAATAGGGCTAGTTTCTTTTTGGTGCTGTTTAGGTTTTTGCCCCATAGCACTCGTTTCGACGTCGGGCGAGTGCGGTGGGTTTCCTAGCAGTGCGTTGGACTCGCTCTCCCCTTCTCTCTGTTCTTGGACTGCTTGCTGGACTTTGTATTTCCGTTCTAAGTAATGGAAAGGGGGATAGCCCGGTTCAAAAAAAAAAGAAAAAAAAGAAACGGAGTGTTCCGTTTCCCCTCTTACGTTGCCCGCTCTTCGTCCAACCTCTCGTACGACCCCCTCTCCCTTGTAGGGATTTTCTTTCCCCCCTCCACCGGTTTTCTCCCTATCGGTTCTGCCGGTTTTATCCTCATCACGTAAGGTAAGCAGGCGCAATCAATCCAAACGCAATCAATCCATACGCAATCAATTCATGCATGGCAATCAATTCATTCATGACGGTCATCAAACTCCTTCCTTCTTTCAATCAAACGGTGTCCTTCCTTCTTTCAATGAAACGGTGATTAGTCTCCTTCCTTCTTTCAATCAATTTTCTCCCCTCTCCCGTAGATCGCAGCGCATGGATGGAAGTACGAGAGAGGGAGGGCCATTAGCACACGTGAATTTATAGCGTAGTATTACCAAAGAAGAAACTGATTACCGAAGGTATTACCAAAGATTGGGTTTGTGCGGCCAGATAATTTTTTTTGTAATGGAAAACCAAGAGGGGAGAAAATTGGTGGAAGGGTACTGCCAACTCTTGTGGATCAAATTGTGAATGGTCGGTGCCTCTTCCGCCTAGAGGTCTCCCGTGGCTGGCAGTCTGAGGCCGTGACGCGGCGAAACCTTTGTGATGTTTACTAGGATCTCACGCGGGGACAGCCAAGGAAATCGTGCAGCTCCTGCATGCAGTAAAAATCTTCTCCCTGACTCCTCCCGATCTCCCTCCTAACGCTGGGACACTACGGAACGTGTCGTCCATTGTGCCACCATCAATAGAAAATGGATCACTATGCTTCATATTTTCTGCAGCAGGAACGTGCCATGACTCTGCACCACAACTAGCGCATTAGTTCAGTGAAGAATCCTATGTTGTTTCATGCAATTGCATGGAACTCCTCCCGGATGGCAATCAGCAGGAAACAAGGATTCACCTCCGGCAACAAGATAAGTTTTTGTGTTTTAATTGATAAGCATATGCATGTATGATTCATGTGTATTAGACAGAGAAATTTCACTCTTCCATGCATGATTAAATCCAGACTTAGACATTTCTTTACAAAATCTCATTCTAATTAGTGCAAGCATTTGAAGAAGCTAAGCATGATCTCTACGTAATTATGTTTATGAAATAGGGACAGAGGGGTTACCTTTGCATCATCGACAGCGAGCCCAAAATTGGAGGAGCTTGGCCGGCACGAGAGCTTTGTGACCAGCGGGAACTTTTCAGTGTACTTGTAAATATGCAAGAAATGTTTAGTTCAAAATTTCCTTGTACTATAAGATGAGTTTGCATTTATTTGCTTCATGAAAATAATTTTAACAAGCTTTGTTCAATTATTTGGTAAAAAAAATTCATTTTTAAATTGCATAATATTGTATTTTGATAAAGTGTACTACAAAGAATTTGACAATTAAATGAAGCTGAAGCAATGACACAACATTGTATTTGAATATTTTAAGCGCCTGTGGGGTAGATCTTAGCTAATAAGGGTCAAAGGTCCTTGTCATCGATGCTCACTACGTTGAATACATTTATTCTAAAAAAGGAAGGACGATTTAATTATTCTTAATTGATTATAGTAAATGTATAATGAAAAATAAATGGCTCAGAAGCTATACTACTAGAACTCGGTTTGTCATGTGACTATGATTGATCGATTTCCATGACATTATTTTCCTCTATTGTGGTGGCAAATATAATGCACCTATAGTCTTGTGGTAATACGGCGACATGAATTGGTTGGATGCCCAATAATAGAAGCCAAATATGATGCATTGGCATCCTTAGAAAATTAAAGTGTAGATTTGAGTAGGGGTGGACGCATGGATTATGAGTGAGATGCATCATTGACTAAGGTGGCGAGCTTGGATTGAGTAGGCCGAGAAATGAAGATAGTGGGTGAAGAAAAGAAAAAGAAGAAGACAAGATTGATCTTGGTATTCAACTATTAGAATAGATATGCCCCGTTGCAACGCACGGGCAATTAACTAGTAACACATAGGAAAGTTATTGATCTAAGCCTACTATACTAAACTACTCTAGCTAACCGGTGATGATCTAGACAGCTCTGACAAAAACCAGCAAGTATTATTGTGAAAGATGATCCATTTTGGAACGGAGCTAGCAAGCATCTCTGCTAGCTGCTCCAAATGGCATCCACCACCTACCATTTTGGGAGCAGCTACTTGCTCGGTTGCTCTTGCTCCTACATAAACTAGGTTTGGTTGGCCCAGGCCATGGCACCCACCGAGAACCATCGCCGCCTCCTCTTGCCGCCGCCATCCTACTGCTCCCTCTTCTCCTCCTCCTCGTCAAGCTCAGCTCAGGCCACGTCGCAATCGCAAGCACGTTGGCATGCCTCTGAACCCGCCTCCGGGTCCATGGCAGCTGCCGGTGATCGGCAGCCTGCACCACCTCGTCGGCGCGCTCCCGCACCACGCCATGCGCGACCTCGCCCTCCGGCACGGCCCGCTCATGCTGCTCCGCATGGGCGAGCTCCCCGTCGTGGTGGCCTCGTCGGCGGCCGCGGCCAAGGAGGTGATGAAGACCCACGACGCCGCCTTCGCCACGCGACCGCGAACGGACACCACCGCCAGCCTCACCGCCGACGGCCTCGGTATCGCCCTCGCGCCGCATGGCGAGCACTGGCGCGCCGTCCGCAAGCTCTGCGCCACGGAGCTGCTCGGCGCGCCACGGGTGCGGACGTTCCGGGGGACTCGCGAGGCCGAGGCCGCCGTCCTCGTCGCGTCCGTGGCCGCGGAGGCGGCGTCCGGAGCCGCTGTGAACGTCAGCTCCCTCGTCGCCACGTACGTCGCCGACGCCGCGGTGCGCGCCGTGGTCGGAGACCGGATCGCGGACCGCGACGCCTTCCTGGCGTGCCTGGACGAGGCTGTCAGGGTGGCCGCCGGGTTCAGCCTTGCCGACCTGTTCCCGTCGTCGCGCCTCGCGCGTGCGCTCAGCGGGACGGCGCGCCGGGTGGAGGCGGTGTTCGGAGAGATGTCCCGGCTCATGGACGCCGTCATCAAGGAGAAACGCGCGAGGAAGGCGGCGGGCGTCGGCGGCGAGGAAGAAGAGGACATCCTTGACGTGCTTCTGGACGGCGGCGGCGGCGCGCCTCTGGACATCCCGACCATCCGTGCCGTGATAAGGGATCTCATAGGGGCCGGCAGCGAGACCTCCGCGTCGACGCTGCAGTGGGCCATGGCGGAGCTGTTGCGGAACCCGGCGGCGCTCCGGAGGGCGCAGGCGGAGGTGCGCGGCGCGCTCGCCGGGCAGAGCCGTGTCGGGGAGGAGTCCATGCAGGAGCTGCCGTACTTGCGGAGGGTGATCAAGGAGACGCTCCGGCTGCACGCGGTGGCGCCGCTGCTCCTCCCGCGGGAGTGCCGCGAGCCCCGCCGTGTCCTCGGGTACGACGTGCCGCAGGGCGCCATGGTGCTGGTCAACGTGTGGGCCATCGGCCGGGACGAGGCGAGCTGGGGTCCGGACGCCGAGGAGTTCCGGCCGGAGAGGTTCGAGGAGGGGGCCGCGGCGGCGGTGGACTTCCGGGGTGCGGACTTCGAGCTCGTGCCGTTCGGGGCGGGGCGGAGGATTTGCCCCGGGATCACGTTCGGGCTCGCCGTCATGGAGCTCGCGCTGGCGAGCCTCCTCTTCCATTTCGACTGGGAGCTCCCCGGCGGCACGGAGGAGCTTTTGGAAATGACCTGTGGTTGCATGCCACCGTCATCGGCGTTCGGGATCACGGCGAAGAGGAAGAGCGACCTGTGGTTGCATGCCACCGTCATCGTGCCACCTAAATAAGGGCCACTTCTTTTGAGCTATCCGGTGGAAATAAGCTCCAGATAAACTTTTGTAAAAATGAGCTTTTGGAAATGAGCTTTTGTCAAAATAAGCTCCAAATAATTAGCTAGTCAATTCTTTTCGGTGCCTATTTTTTTTATCTTATCTGTGGTATGATTAATGAAAAGTCTGTAATACCCTTGTATTATATTGTTGTTCTGAATAAACGATATCGCGTTATTTTTTAAGCATTTTGCTGCCCATAAGAACATAAATTCGACTTCAAAACACCACAATATGTTATAACTATGATGTGTAAGAATGTATTAAGTATGTAAGAATCTATTAGAGTATTCAATCTATTTAGTATTATAGATTTGGGTACTGTTTTGTACAGAGGTTTTTATCCGTAGAGAAGCACATCGATTTAGGCCAAAAAAATCCATGTCCAAATTAGCACACTCAACTATCAAATCCATGTCCAAACTGAACCCTGATCGTGTTTTAGGCCAAAAAACGATTACATGGCAGTAATCAACATGGGTTGACCTGACTTGTGGGCCAGCTAGTGCTTTTGTTGACTGGTGTGGTTGTGTTAAAAGGATTGGGGGGAGTGGGGAATCTTGGAGATGAGAAGCTAGGGTTAGCGGTGTTAAAAGGGAGAGAGGGATTTGGTGGAATTGTTCGTTGTATTGCTTGAGCCTCATGGGTATATATATAGAAGTACAATGACCAACTTGGAGTACAAGACAAGGCAGGACAAATCCTAGTCTATCTTATGTTTCCTAAAGAATCAATATACTCAACATCCCCCCGCAGTCACAACGGTAGCGACGCAGACAGTGAGACTGTAGAAGAATCCGAAGGCAAGCCGACGGACACCCCCTCACAGTCATAACGGTCGATGCATCGCGGAGTCGTGGCTGGAGTGAAAAACCGACGAGGTTGCTCAAGCAGGCGGTAGCCCTTTGTGCCATTTGTCAATGTAGCCGAGAGCGCGGGTGGTGGATCCGTGGTCGAGGTAGCCGTGCGAAGAATGCTGTGGTCGATGTCGAGTTGGGGGAGCCGGTGTCGAGGAAGTCGCCGTGGAGCCGCGGGCGCAAGAAGGCGCCGAGTTAGTCATGGGCGCAATGGTGTCGAAGTAGTGGTGCGCCAGGAAGTAGATGGTGTTGACGACATGTCCCGGCGGGTTTACCAAACCCGGGGACACATCGTGGACGAAGGCACGCACCGGTGTTGCCAGCCCCGGGCATGCGTAGACGGACGAAGACGAAGTTGATGAAGCGCCGACCAGGTTTGCCAGGCCCAGGGACACGTCGTGGATGAAGGCACGCACCGGTGTTGCCAGCACCGGGCATGCGTAGACGAGGGACCTGCATGAGCTGTACGCCATGTCGAAGAAGTCGGAGGGGCCAGCAGAGAAGAACTCGACGACGATTGCGGCGCCCATCTGCGCGGGGCCGATGTCACCAACGGTGGTCGGAGTAGACGAAGTGGTCGGGGTAGATGACGGCGACGTTGGCGACGGGCTGGTGCTTGGACGAAGACCGAAGGGGGTGGACGGGCGGCGCGGCGGCTACGAAGGTAGCGGCGGCGGCGGCCAAAGAAGAGCGGCGGCGGCGGCTAGGTTAGGAGTGTGGTGGCGGTGCTCGAAGTAGGCGAAGAACCCTGACAGCGTGACGAAGACCGGCGCGGACGGTGGCGTTCCCGCACCAAGGGAGACGGCGCGATCCATACCACGGGAGATCGACGCGCGGTGACGGCGAAGTGGATCACGGGCCGCGGCGCTACGGCCTGACGGGGCGACGCAACGGCGACAAGCGGGTCGGTGTGGACGGCGGGAAGACCTCGGGGCGGCGGCGGGGACCGCAAGCCGCGACGTTGCGGCCCTAAGGGGCGATACAACGGCGGTTCACGAGTCGGTGCAACCGCGGGGACGGCCTCGGGGCGGCGGCGGGGACCGCGTATCGCGACACTACAGCCCGAGGGGGTGACGCAGCGGCGACGCACGAGTCGATCCAGCCGCGAGCGGCGGCGCTGCGGCCCGACGGGGCGACGCAGCGGCAAGCCGATGCTCGATCGGTGGAGAGCCGCGCTGAACTCGGGGACGATCTTCACGGGACCTGCGGAGGCGCGCGTAACCGACGGGCCAGGTCGGTCACGCGGCGTAGATGATGCGGATCGCGGCGGCGAGCGGGTGATCAAGTCGATCGCGCGCGAGGTCGGGGACGCCGCTCGGTGGATATGGGGTGGTGGCGGAGTTCGAGATGAAGCCGGCGATGGCGGGCGACAGGGCGGCTATGATTGGCCGCCGCATGGCGCGAGGCCGCCGGGTCAGGTGATGCAGGAGTCCCGGTCGGAGCAGGGCGGTGACGGCCGGCGCAAGGCGACTGGCGGGCCGGCGCGCGGACGACGGCCTTGAGGGCTTCCTGTCACGCGAGGCCGCCGGGTCGGTGAAGTAGCCAGCCGGTCGCGCCGGTGTCGGAGTAGAGGCGCGGGGTGTCGACGGCGGCGGTGGGCGACGCAAACCGATCAAGATTAGATCGGAAAACCCAAAAAACGCCGATCAAAACGACCGGTGAGAGAGCGAAAAAAATCCGGAGCAAGGGCTCGGGAAAAAGACTCTCTAGGGCAGCCGGCCAACACGGCCGACGGACGAACCCTAGGTACGGGCGGCGAGGCCCCCGGCGGCGGTCATGGAGGCCGACCACCCCGGAGGCGGCGCGCAGATGCGGAAGCGGCGGCGGTTAGGGTTTAGAACTCGGAAACTGATACCATGTTAAAAAGAGAGAGAGGGATTTGGTGGAATCGTTCGTTGTATTGCTTGAGCCTCATGGGCATATATATAGGAGTACAATGACCAACTTGGAGTACAAGACAAGGCAGGACAAATCCTAGTCTATCTTATGTTTCCTAAAGAATCAATATACTCAACAAGCGGCCGCATGGACGTCAGGGCGCAGAGCGCAGCGGCTGTGGCGGTGCGATGTCGTGGTCTTCGGCCTCTTCCGCCGCGCTAGTGGAAGGAGGGACATGAATTCGAGGTCTCTTGTTGCTTACATGCATAGCCCAATGGCGTACGGGCCGCCGAACATGTGCCACTGCGATCCGCCGCGGAAGGCGCCGTGATGGATCTCCTGGAACCATCAAAACCCCGGCCGGAGGTACTACTCCTGTGTGGATGCAATGGTGAGCCCCATTTCTTGTGATCATATTATTTTCTTCTGGCCAATTTTGATCATACTCTTTGATTGATTTCTTGCCACATTTGTGTTGAATAGCATGGTGGATGTGGCTTTCTGGAATGGCATGATGGTCATTTGCCTAAGTTTTTAAGTGACTTGATTGGAGATTTGAGAGACAAGGTGTGGAGGCTGAAGGGTCAAGGATCTCTGGCTCATACATAAGATCAATATCCAAATGTGTCTATCTCTGGAAATGAAGCAGCTTTAGAGAATGGGGTTATGTCTCTGCAGGTTCAATTAAGGGAGAAGAATGCAAAACTGGAAGCAATGAAGGGCAAGTATATGGATTTGGTGATGGTTTTCATTGTCTTTGTGCTAGGTGTAGTCTTAGGAAAAATGCTAGTGTACTGAAGTTCATTTACTTGTGTCAGTTTGTAATGTGCTAGGTGTAGTCCTATGGTTTGTAATGGATCATTAAAGTTATGTGGATCTGCGTTTGTAATGTGCTAGGTGCAGTTCCAGGGGAATTTGCGATATCTATTTTGTATGAATTCTATGGTAACGAGCTATGCTGTGAAACCATTTGTGAGAATTCTTAAGATCTGCTAGCATTTGCATAGCAAATTACAGTAGTAGATTTGCTGGCATTTGTGAGAATTGTTAAACCATTTGAACCATAGTACACACACAACAATTTGAAAACTTATTGCTCATCACATCATTTGAACCTGAGTACAGACATCGCTTAATATAGATGTTCAATCATGTTCACCAGGAACAGGATATATCATAGGTTCATATGATGCCAGGTACATAGGTTTTTTGAAGAATTTGGAAACATATTCCTATGGAAACCTTTTTCCTTATTAATTGCTGATATAGCATGGTTGTAGGGTATGCCAGACATGTCCCACTTTCTGCAATCACATGTATACTGTTCTGGGTTAACTGGATGAGTTTGCTGCCCACTGGTCACTTTCCATATATTAACACCAGCTTGAATTGGTTTGCAAAATCTGGCTCTTTCCTTTTCCACCTCCAGCTTTTCAGCATAATGAGGTGTGATCTCCCACATAGCTACTTTTTCTCTCTCTATTCCTATGCCACCTCACCATCTGCTTGTCCTTAATACCATCAACCATAGTCCTAATAGGTCTTTGCCCCTTTGATAACTGTAGAAACTATGCAGAACTGGCACTTCTCATCTTTGCAACATGCAATTATCCTTTTGTCCGAGTT
Organism: Triticum aestivum; assembly: GCF_018294505.1. Lineage (NCBI taxonomy): Eukaryota > Viridiplantae > Streptophyta > Magnoliopsida > Poales > Poaceae > Triticum > Triticum aestivum. Next base: position 714,350,787 of record NC_057813.1, on the reverse strand, counting down.
TCTGTGGTACCTGAAATTTCTTGCCTGTGTAATGTGCAAGCTCAACAATGCTTCTCTGAATTGCTGTTGATTCATACAACACATGTGTAGACACAACTGCTGATGTGGTTGCTCAAGTTTGTCATTGTACCATATCACTAGTAGATAAAGGGGCTTTTGTCCTGGTTGGTAAGGCCCTTTAGTCCCGGTTTTTGAACCGGGACTAAAGGGTCATTACTAATGCCTTTCCCCTTTAGTCCCGGTTCTTAAACGAACCGGGACTAAAGGCCGCGGCCACGTGGAGCTCCACCTTTAGTCCCGGTTGGTAACACCAACCGGGACTAAAGGAAATTTTACATTTTTTTTTGAAATAATTTTTATTTTCAAATTTCTGAATTATTTTAACCTCTAATCTCTAATCACCACCCCTCATCACTGCTCAATTTATCCTCTAATCTTTAATCACCCCTCATCATTCCAAATCATCTAACTTCCCGAACGGTCACCCATCCTCCCACTCCCCCAGCCTGAGCACGCTTAACTTTCAGGTTCTATTCTCCCTCGTTTCCAAGTATGCACTTGTTGTTTTCCTGACAATAGTAAGATGTCAATCCTATTAACCTTCAGGAATTTTGCTTGAGCATGAAGTGACACATTTCACTGTTTGAGTTTGAAACTACTGTTTTAAAAAATAATAATTATTTAGTAACACTAATATTTCTTGAATAATTAGTTTGACCATTGTTTGACCACAGTTTGACCACAGTTTGACCAGATTTGACCAAAATTCAAAATGACTGAAATAATTATTTAGTAACACTAATATTGTAGAATAATTAGTTTGACCATTGTTTGATCATAGTTTGAATTTTTTTCGATTTTTTCTACTCTAGATCTAAAGAGGCCCGTAACTTTTTTTCTGTTAGGTTTTTGAGGATTTTGAAAATGTTTAACGGGGTTCCCCTAGTTAAATTTGGATGTAACTTTTCGAGTAGATGATTTTTCATATAAAAAACTTTTTCATCCGAGTTCGTATGCAAAAGTTATGGCCATTTTACTAAATTCTAGAGAGATTTTGCAAATTAAGTCAAAATTCATATTTGTAAATTTTTCCAACAACTAGACCATATATCACATGGGAAACTTATTTTTTTTTTTATTTTTTTTGACATTTTCATCATTTTCTTTTGTTTTTTTTTAAAACTGAAAATGGGACCTTTAGTACCAGTTCGTGCCATGAACCGGTACTAATGCCTCAAACCCCATTAGTACCGGTTCGTGGCACGAACCGGGACTAAAGGTCTAACCCTTTAGTCCCGGTTGGTGCCACGAACCGGGACTAATGGGCATCACACCCTTTAGTCCCGGTTCGTGGCACCAACCGGGACTAAAAGGTCCAGACGAACCGGGACAAATGGCCCACGTGGCCCCTGGGCGCACGAACCGGGACTAATGCCCCCATTAGTCCCGGTTCTAGATTGAACCGGGACTAATGGGCTAACCCGGGGTGGACCAAAGCTCTCTTTTCTACTAGTGTATCCTAGGTTTTCTTTTTCTTGGCCCAACTCTTCTTGCATTTTTGTAGGACAAATGTTGGTGCCTCATGTCCATCATCCTCACTGTCAAACAGCAGCCAATGATCTTCTTCATCTGATGAAGGAATGAAATCAGGTTTCACCTCCTCTAAAACACTAGAATGTGACCTAGTGGTGGGACCTCTCCTAACTTGTAGCTTCTGTCTCTTCCTTGCAGGTTGTTGCATGGGTGGTTCTTCTGCTGCAACAACATTCACCTCCTCCTCCTCACCCTCCTCCTCAAACAAATCCTCAACCTCAGTGTCACCCTCATAATGTAAGTGTTCCTCTTCTGATTCTTCATCTGAAGCTTCATCTTCATCTTCATCTTCATCTCCTGCATCAGGAATGATGTACTTCTCCATGCTAAAAGGGTTGTTATCACTATCATATGCAATCTCCTCATCACTACTCTTATATCCATCCTGCTCCTCTTCCTCCAACACAGCTTTCAGCTTCCCCTTACTAACATTTCTACTCTCTTGTGTGCACATAGTAGTATGTTGAGTAGGTTGCATAGCACTGCTGCTGCACTGACTGTGAAAAACTACACCATGATCATCAACAACAAGAACACCAGGATCACCGAGATCATACACAACAGGTGGTTCATATAAGACTGCAGCTAATTCATTACTCCGTGATTGATGTTGCCCTCACTAACAAATTCATAACTAATGAGTCCTCATACTGCTTCTTTAGTTCTTGCAAATTGATGTTTGTGTCAATTTGTTCGAGTCCATGCTCTCTCTCAACTCCTGCAGCTATATTCTTCATGTGATACAGTTCATCAGAGAATGTAAATCCTATTGTTTTCATCAGTGCATATATATTTAGAAATGTGACATCTGAGCTGCAAATCTTCCTATCCAAATTGTGCCCAGCATCAAAGTGAATCCTAACATCCCATATAGCATCAGCTAACCTGCAAGCCACGGCAAAATTAAATTTTTTTCAGTGATTTTAGAACACTGACCCTAGCCCTCTGTTTTGAACAGACATAAGCAAAAATGGAGGGACTTACAACACTCCACCCGCTCCACTGGTCGAGTGATGGCTTGTGGTTGGGTTGGCCAACCACATCTCAACGAGCCGGACTCGTTGCTCCATGGACAGGGGCACCTCCTCCTCCTCCTCTTCCTCGTCGCCGGTGGAGTTGGACGAACTGGAGCCGTCCAGACCCATGTGGTCATCGCTCCCGAGGCCAGGAAGGTCGCCGTACCCGCCCACGACACCGCTGTCGCCATAGCCATCGTCTGAGATCCGCGGGGAGAGAGGAGAGGGAAAGGGGAGAATGAAAGCTAGGGTTTGTGTCGGAGGGTCCGGCTCGGTTCGACTGAGCCCGCCAAGACCGACCGCGCCGACCTCGTCCTAGTCAGTGCACCGGCATGCGCCGATTGGCCAGCGTGTTGCCTGACAGGTAGGGCGCGCGGTCAGATGCATGGTCAATACGGGGTTATACGGTTGTCAGTCTTTTTTGTAACGATTAGGCCGAATAGTGGTACTGAATTGCGACATGCACGAAGTGTGGTACTGACTTGTTAGTCCCGTGGCAGCTGCCGGTGATCGGCAGCATGCACCACCTCGTGGGCGCCCTCCCTCACCGCGCCATGCGCGACCTCGCCCTTCAACATGGCCCACTAATGCTGCTCCGCATGAGCGAGCTCCCCGTCGTCGTGGCCTCGTCGGCGGCCACGGCCCCGGAGGCGGGTTCAGCATCACGCCACCATACTGCTTGCTGCGTCGCCTTAGCTTGACGACGGGGAGAACAGTGAGAAGCAGGATGGCACCGGCCAAAAGCAGGTCATGGTTCCTCGCCAATCGCCATGGCTATGGCTTGGAAGTTGGAACCAATCGGTCGTAGTTTATATAGGAGCTAGTACTAGTAGCCGTTTGAGCAGCTAACAGATTCTTGCTAGCGCCGTTCCAAAACAGATGCCATGTTTTCGTTATAGCCGTCTAAATCACCATCACTTAGAGTAGTTCAGCATGCATGCATCATCAGTTCAATCATTGTCTTATTTGTTAGTTCGAGTTTAATCATCACTTGTTGCATCTCTTTGTCTCATCAAGAGTCAACCAGATACGAGTTCACGCACGCTCCTCAATGCTACCGATACGAATTCGGACAGATCGCACCACACATATATATTGTGTCAACATAACTACCCAAAGATGTTTTCTTGTATTCATGATTTCTTCAACAATCACAGCTTCAGGTTCTCACATTCGAATCCAGCAGGGTGCAATAGAGGCCTAGAAGACGTCGGGGTTGCGGTGCCCAGATATGCCACTCCGATGATCCGACTGCGCGAGATGCAACGACAGCACATAGTTCCTATCCTGCAACCAAATGCAACGCAAAGTGCTGATGAGCAAAGCAAAGCCTGTAGTGGAGATGATACGCGGAATAAAGCGATACGTTTTCGACGAGTTTCGCATACCTCCAGCGCCTTGATCTGCTGCTGGTACTTGCCGACGATCTCCTTGAACTGGGACCGCTCCTGCACCATGTCCTGGTAGTCCTTGAGCCGGTTGTGCTGGATAAGAAAGGCCCTCTTCAGGACGCCGTTCTGGTGAAGCAGGCCTCCCAGCATCTGCTTCAGTATCTTGTGCTCCTGAATGGATCGAGGACAGGTGAGCACATTGGTATTTCCAGAACAACATCCCAGAAGTAACATTTGATTTATAGAACTATCATGCATCAATTGGTGTCTTTATGGTTGTGATTTACTGTCAATGTCTGAACTTGGACTAGCAAAATACTAGTATGTCATAATTATTAACAGGCTGTGTATCAATCAACAGTAGATGATCAGTTACCTCACACATTTTCTGCTTTTCATCAGGAGTATTGCAGTCTGCGGCAGATTTGTCAAACAATTCAAGTATCCTGAAGGCTCGATTCTTGGCGTCGATCAAATCTGAAGCAGCCGACATCTCCTTGACTATTAGCTCTGCCCAGTCAGTACCGTCTGTTGGAGTATTCATCTTCGCCACATCAGATGCCACTGCGATTAACAATCATCGACATATGAACAACTTGAGTTAGACAAGATGGACATTGTAACATTAGTACTCGTCTATATCACCTGACATAATCATCATCAGGCAACATGAGGAAGAAACGGCCAGGTTCAATTTCGGGCAATATTCGTTCAGCCATACCTCCAGATGAGGCCGCATCAGCATTGGTCGGTGATGAACCCGATGCCAAATAATCCTTGAAGCCTCTGATTGCAGCATCCAAGACATTTCCTGATGCTTCAAAATAGCCCCGAAGAAGCTAAAAAAAATACCCAAAAATAACCCATTAGATGCCTACAGAGCAATACAGTATGAACCAGGATTCTCAAGTCCCTCAATGTGACTTGAACCAACGTTCTGTCATGATTCAAGAAAACCTTGGCCAAGATGATGCCCACCAAACAACTTTGATATGCATGCTACTGTTTCTTAGTTCAGCCAATTCTTTTTCATGAATCTTTATTTCAGTCATCATCTCTGAAACTCCAAAGTAGCGGGCAATCTGGTGAGGTGAAAGCGTGTAGGGTCAAATGATCCCACAAAACAGAGGAATAATCCTCATGGGTGATTCATGTCCTTCCGCGAGAGAATTTGCTGTGGATGATTCTTCCAAGTTACATCGCCTATAGCCGACTGCAGAAACGCGACGCCGTCGAGGAGATCTCAGCTGAATTTCTCACAAGGGCACATCGGCTGCTGCTGCCCCCACCTCCCGATCCTGATTAGGCTTGCATTTTCAATTTTTTTTCTTCAGCTTGATGTTAAGCTGATTGCCCCCGCACGTACTCCCTTTGTTTTTTTTGTGTGTATGTGTTTTCGGTTAGACTTTCAGCCTGTATGTTCGGACTCGATGTTGTTGAGTTGTGCTTTATTAAGAGGCCAAGGCAGGTACCTGCGGATCGGCTCCGGGGAAGATGCCACTGGAATCATCATTGAAAATATTTTCACAGTAGCATTTACAGTACCAAATCGATGCCACTGGAATCATCATCGAATATATTTTCACATCATATATACTTTTTAATGTAAATGCTCATATAGTTTTCTATAAATTTGGTTAAGTAAATAAAACAGAGAAAGTATGATTTATCTACTTCCTCAACGGGGGATATATTGATAAAAAGGGCAGGTGCCTGCCTTCCCTTTCTATAGATTTAAAATGATGGTTTTACTAATTCTCAGGTACCGAATCGCGTCAGTCAATTTTTCGTGTTAGCTCCGGGGTCAAAGACGGCGGCTCCAGGGCGAGAGTAGCCCGGTTTGGCTCTGGATGGGAACGATCCGTGGCAGGAGCCACGGCGTGGAGGCGAGTCGAAGGTTGTTGTGGTCATGCTTTTTCGTTTGGTTCGCGAGGCGATTTTGTGATCAGTTTTCTCGGCGTTGTGGTTGAATCCGATGGGTAGGTGCTACGGTTGTACTGCAAGATCTACAAAGAATCAACAGAAGTAAAAGCAAGAGAAGAGAGATAGGGCACGGCGGCCAAGGCAGGTACCTGCGGATCGGCGCCGGGGAAGATGAGCTGGAGCGCGTCGACGGGGTCGAAGTCCATGCTGACCCCGAGTTCGGCCACGTCGGCGGCGGCGGACGGCGAGCATCGCCCCCTCTTCGTGTTCAACGGCGGGAGCGCCGCGAAGGGGTCCTCCATGAAGGCCTCCGCCCCGCGCTTCCGGCAGCCGGCCACTTTCGCCGTCATGCTTGCTGGCTTCCGCCGGCGAGGTCTGGAAGAGTAGAGATGCAGGGAGGAGTGGCGAACTGTGTGGTGGATCGATGCGTGCGGGGCGGGCTGGGCGGGGTCGTGTTTATTGGGGGCAGGAGGGAGGGAGGGAGAAGCCTTGGAGGACACGGCCGTGGTGCCGTGCGATCGGACGCCGGCCCGATAGCGACCGTCCGATTACGTGCCCAGGGGATTTTGCTCAGAAAAATGTGTAAATCTCACATAAAAAATACTCCCTCCGTTCCTAAATATTTGTCTTTTCAGACATTTCTAATGAACTACCACATACGGATATATGTAAACATATATTAGAGTGTAGATTCACTCATTTTACTTTGTATTTGTATGTAGTCACTTCTTGAAATATCTAGAAAGACAAATATTTAGGAACGAAGGGAGTATCAAGCTAAACATGGTCCCATGCACTTACTCACGTGAGCAGAAAATCCGAAAAAGAAATACTAGGATAATTTATTTCTGAAATTTTGGGTTCGAACTTGGTCAACCATTCTAATCACGCGTGAAGTTTCATAAATTATTCGCACCCGTTGTATTTATAGTGAAAAAAGTACAATCGAGACCTTACAATCGATTTCGCCATTTTGTTCTCGGATTATTACAAAACATCATTTCTTCGTGAAATTCATGCGCGAGTATACCAGTCCACTATGTATGTTAAACAAAAGTTTTTGGTTTTATTTTTGCTAATACAATTTTTTTTCTCAATTTTCATTTCAATCGGTGTGCGTGCAACCATGTTCCAAGAATTCTTGTCCAGATCTCAAATCTGAACTTCGTTTTTAGATTTGAGCACTTTAAGTTTCATGCATAAAATAATTTCATTAAAAGACATTTTTTTTTTGCATAAACCGTAATTCCTACCATTTTTGTGACACTTGACCATAATTCCTATAGACCCCGATAGTTCGTTCGGTAGGAGAAGCTCCCCAGCCCGAACAACCCTCGTATAACTCTCTGTAAAGGCCTTTTGCTGTGACTAAAAAAACTAAACAAATAAGGCCCAGTTTGACCTAGTTGATAATGTGACTAAAAAACTTAGATTCGGCGGTGACTAAATAAAGCTCAGATTTTGTCATGGTGATAAAAATGAAAAAAATACCATGATGAAAAACGTTAGTGATAAAATTACCATGATAAAAAAAAATTTAAAAACCAAATTTCCATGGAAAAACATTTGAAAAAAATTGTTGCTGTAGATCAAAAATTGTTGTTCATCAATTTAGTTATTTTTTTGCCATGGCAGACGTATATAAAAAATTTCCACGATATTTTAATTAAAATTATCATGCTTCGTATAAGAAATTTGGCATTTATGTGAAAAACAGTAATTATGACCCAAGTTACTATGGCAGATGTACATTAAATTTTGCCATGGTATTTTAATGAAAAATTTCCATGTTTTTATATAAGATATCTGCCATTATGTGAAAATTAACACAAAGAATTGATGAAAAAATGCCATGGCAATGCATATTCAAATTTGCCACGCTAATTTTATCAAATTTGCCATGCTTTTATAAAAACATTCCATGGATGTGAAATAATACAGAACAATTGATCAAACATTGCCATGGCAAAATGCATGTTCAATTTGAATAGCAGTTTTTTTTACCAAAATTGCCATCTTTTGCATAATAAAATTATCGTGTGTGAAAACCACAAAAATGTTCAAAAAATTGCCATGGCAAAACGCATATTCTAAAATATGGCGTGGCATTTTTTATCAAATTTTCCATACTTTTAAGAAAAGAAATTTGGCATGAATGTGAATTAATACAAAAATTAGTAAACAAAATTGCCATGGCAATTGCATGTTCAATTTTTCCCATGGAATTTTTACCAAAATTCCCATCTTTTGCATAATAAAATTTGTTGTGTATGTGCAAAAATAAAAAACAACAAATGTTTCAAAATTGCCATGGCAAGTGCATAGTCAAAACATGTTTTGCTATTTTTATCAAAGTTTCCATGCTTTACGAGAGAAATATTGTGAAGAATGTGAAGTACTACAAAAAGTTGATAAAAAATTGCCATGGCAAAGTACATGTTCAAATTTGCCATGGTATTTTTTTTTACCAAAATTGTTCAATTTTTTCATGGCTTTTTTTTACCAAAATTGCCATGTATGTGAATAATAATACAAAAAAATGATTCAAAATTGCCATGGCAAATGCATATTAAAATTTGGCATGCTATTTTATGAAAATTACCATCTTTTGCGTATTAAAATTACCATGTACTATGTGAATTATAACGCATAACAAGTTATTCAAAATTGCCATGGCAAATGCGTATTCAAATTGGCCATGCTATTTGTCTCAAAATTGCCATGCTTTATGAATGAAAAATGCCAAAAAAGTGAATTACTACAGAAAAATTGATCAAAAAATTACCATGGAAAATGCATGTTCAATTTTGCGTTATGAAATTTCCGTATATGTGAAAATAACACAAAGAATGATTAAAAAAATCCATGGGAAATGCATATTTAAATTTGTTGTGATATTTTTATCAAAGTTGCCATGCTTTATGAAAAGGAATTTTCCAAGGAATGTGAAGTACTACAAAAGGTGCCATGTGAACACAAGAAGATCCTAAGGATTCATCTTCCACAGCTTGAACACAAACAAAAAAATGTCATGTGAAAGGTGAACTCATCATTTTTGTTTATACTACTACAAATGTCATGTTTCTATGACACATAACAATCCTAGTGGGTTCATCTTCCACAACTAGCACAAAACAATGAACAACAAAATTGCCATGTGAGCACAACAAGATCGTATGGGATTCTCATCTTCCACAGCTTGCACACAAACATTGAACACAAACAAAAATTGCCATGTGAAAAAGTGAACTCATCATTGTTGTTTATACTACTAGAAAATGTCATGTTTCTATGACACATAACAATCCTAGTGGGCTTATCTTCCACATCTTGCACACAAAAATGAACAACTACACGCCAAAAGTGGGCATGGCAAACAATGGTTTCATTCCCCCTAGGCAAGAAACATGGAAAAAACTGTAGCGGTGATACATATCGACTTGCCATCAGTGCATAAAAATGGATTTGCCCCGCGACCTTGTGTAGGATCGAAAGTATACCTACAGGGGGGTGATTAAACTACTTGACCAAATAAAACTGATCCTTTTCCCAATTTTAGTTGTAGGCAAGTTTTAGCAAGTCAAGCTACACCCTACACATGCAAGTCTAAGAGTAGTGCAGCGGAAACTAAAGACTTTGCATATGAATGTAAAGGAGGGATTGGAGAAATTAAACACAATGAAGACACGGTGATTTTGGCGTGGTTCCAATAGGTGGTGCTATCGTACGTCCACGTTGATGGAAACATCAACCCACGACGAGTAACGACTGCATGAGTCCACAGAGGGCTCCACCCACAAAGGGTCCACGAAGAAGCAACCTTGTCTATTCCACCATGGCTTACGTCCACGAAGGACTAGTCTCACTCGGGGTAGATCTGCACGAAGTAGGCGATCTCCTTGCCCTTACAAACTCCTTGGTTTAACTCCACATGATCTTGGAGGCTCCCAAGTGACACCTAACCAATCTAGGAGATAGCACTCTCCAAAAGATAATAGATGTTGTTGTTCATGATGAAATCCTTACTCTTGTGCTTCAAAAGATAGTCTCCTCAATACTGAGTCACTCTCTCACAGATTTGGCTTGGGTAGCAGAAGGATTGGAGTGGAAAGCAACTTGGAGATGCTAGAAATCAAGGTTTAATTGATTGGGTTGGAATCTCTTGATCTCAACACATGAGTAGGGGGTTCTCTCTCAAAAAAAATGAATGTTGAAAGTGTAGTTTCGTTCCAGTGGCTCTCCTTGAGAGTGAATGGGGGTGGAGGGGTATAAATAGCCTTCACCAAAGATCCAACCATTACAATATTTTGACTCAACTCGGTGACACCAAAATGAAATCTCGATGAGACTGAGCTGTGTAAAATATTTGAACGTTGGGCTTCTCGGTGAGATCGAACGAATCCACTCGGTGAGACCGATTTTGATGACCTAAGCAGAACCTCGTTTCAGTAATTCCGATCGGTTCATCTCGGTAATTTGGAAACGACAACGATGGGTTATAGAAAGTTGGTCACTGCACTTCGATGGGACCAAAAGCCATCTCGGTGAAACCGAGTTTCTAGTGTTTGGCTAGTGGCTCTGTCTGAAGTAACTCAGCTGGTCCGTGTGTGTAGGTTTCCATGGGACCGAGTTAGACTTTTAGTGTTTTGGACATATAGAACTTTGAGAAAATGGTTGAGGGTTTTGGAGAAATATCTTCATGCACTTGAGCAATTGGATCACTTAACCAAAAATGTAGAGTCTTGAAGCTTTTGCCAATCCATGTCCTTAGCATTTTGAGCGGTCCACAATCACTATCCTTGCCATGCCAACATTAATCTTTCTTGAAATCTATCTTTGAATAGGCATTAGTTTAATGGCATATATGTTGTTATTTATTATCAAAACCATCCGGAGATTAGTTGCACTTTCACCTTGTTTTAAGTGAGTTTAGAAAAAAAAACGTTCATTTTTAATAGAAACCCCCTGACCTTTCGGTTACATTTGGGGGTGGGTTTCCCCTGATACTTTCACATACATAGGTTGTCGGAGCTATAAAGGGTTGCTCGTAGTTTTGGATGCTAGACACCTTGGAACCTCTCTCATATATCTGGTTCTAACTCAAAGCCACGACCGGACTTTCAATTCAGGTTAAACTCATATGGGTGGTGCCTTGTACTTGTTTGCAACATAGGGGGAGTCATCATAGTCAATTAGAGGCCCGCCAATACATGGCATATAATGTGCATAGTGAAGAAAATATTCCCTAGAGGCAATAATAAAGTTATTATTTTATTTCCTTATATCATGATAAATTTTTATTATTCATGCTAGAATTGTATTAACTGGAAACTTGATACATGTGTGAATACATAGAGAAAACAAAGTGTCCCTAGTATGCCTCTACTAGACTAGCTCGTTAATCAAAGATGGTTAAGTTTCCTGACCATATACATGTGTTGTCATTTGATGAACGGGATCACATCATTAGGAGAATGATGTGATGGACAAGACCCATCCGTTAGCTTGGCATAATGATAGTTTAGTTTTATTGCTATTGCTTTCTTCATGACTTATACATGTTCCTCTGACTATGAGATTATGCAACTCCCGAATACCATAGTGGTGGCGTCAAGTGGGTTACTAAAGGAGATGCTAACACCGATTACTTTCACGCGTTTGCCAACGATAGAAAGCGCAAGAGTACTATCCTACGGCTTCAATCTGACAATGGCCTCCTGTTAACCAACGAACACATAGTGGCTCACATTTATGAGTTTTTCATAGGCCTTTTGGGGACGGCCGAAGAAAAGCGCTTTGCCTCCGTGAGGACCTGTGGGACCCAACGAAATAGGTATCGTAGGAGGAGAACGAAGGGCTCGTGCTCTCTTTCCTACCGGAGGAAGTCGACAAAGCTCTTAATGACATGAAAACCGACACGACTCCGGGTCCGGACGGATGGCCAGTGAAATTTTTCAAGAAATTTTGGCCTCATCTCAAGCATCTTTTCTACGAGATCATGAACGGTTTTGCATTAGGTACGGTAGACCTGTCGCGGCTCAACTACGGGGCTATTAGCTTGATCCCTAAGGTGAAAGGGGCCGATGACATCAAACTTTTTAGGCCGATCACGCTGATCAACGTGCCTTTCAAGATTTGTGCTGTATCGCCCCGAGACCGATGCTCCAGACGCCTTCAATGTTCTTCGTGATTGATGTGTGTTTTATTCGCTTGTTGCATCTCATCATTGCATCATCCGCATTGCATCGGCACTTCGTTGCTGTCATTTTTCAAAACTTGCATCCGTTCGTAGTTGTCGTGTTTTCCCTTGCCTCGTTGACCGTTCTGAGACCAACCGGGTTTTTCGAGTCCCTTTTGTCTGGCCGCTTAATCTCTTTGCTCAATGCACAGAACCCTCGTGCGTGTCCGAGACTTCCCCAAACCCGAACCGTACTGTCGTCATCGTTGGGTCCGGATCATCCCCAAACATCTATAAAACATCTCCGTTTTCTTATTTGGACTCCTTACCTATTTCTTCTCGACTGCCCGATTACGATCGGACGGACCGAGTTCTCCCCCGCCGCCGCCGCCCACTGTCTACCAACCTACTTACTCCTTGGGATTTCCTCCCGATTCAACCGGAGCCAACCCCATCCCACCAACCAGAGCAGCCAGCCCCGGTCCTCGTGCCCGAGGCCTCCCGAGCCGCACCTTGCCGGCAACCAGCAGGACCGTCGTGTCCCTCTCCTCTGTTTTCCTTTCCATCCTCCTTTTCCCCTGTCTCTCTCTCGCTCACGCCATCTCTCTCCCTGCCTTTCCCTACAGGAGCTTCCCGCGCCATGGCTGTAGTCCGAGTCCTCCTGCCTCGCTCGATCTGGACCAGGAGGGTCCCGAGCATCTCCACCGTCGTCGTCTCAGTTGAGCGCCGCCCTGGTTCCCTTTCTCTCCTTCCTCCGGTCCCCTAATCTCATCTCTCTCTCTGATTTATGTTGCGACGCTGCTGTTTCTGCAGAGCCACTGCCGCCACGGAGCTCCAACTCCGGCCACCTCGTCTCTGCGGTGACCTGATGCCTCGGGTTCTGTCCGACCGCCGTCATCCCGTCCTCGCCTCTGCTTCAAACACACGCGCGCGCCTGCCTCCCTCGTCTCGCAAGCCTTGTCGTGGGTCAACCGCGTCCGCCGCCATGGGATTCCTCATGGAGCACCACCACCGCATCTCCTTGGATCCGTCGGGTCTCGACCATTCCCGTCGTTGCCGGACTTCTCAGCTCGCCGGAGCCCCAAGACCCCGCGCCAAGTCCCTCTGCTGCTCCCCTGCTTCACGCCTGCTGCCTCCTGCATCGGGCGAGGGGATGAACTCCTCCTCGGCCAGCCGCATCATCCGCTTGTGTTGACCGCGTCTGCGCCACGTCAGCCTATGGGCCCCACCTTCCTACCGTGTCCGCAGCTTGCCTCCTCTCCAGTGTCGCGCCCAAGTCCCACGTCGCCGGCAGCCGTTCCCACCGTCCGTCGCCCTGAACCTGCTGCTGATGTCTCTGTTCTTCAGTAACGAGAAGGAGCAGCTTGCTCGCCTTGCTCGCGTTGACCGACCCTGCCTCACTGACCCGCTCGCTCGCCAGCAGCAGCAACCACGTTCTGGGCCTCAAGCCAGGAGCAGCCCAAGGACCGGCCTACTCCAGCCCTTTGCATCGAACGGGCTTTGGCCCATGGTGAGAACCCCAGCCCAGCACCCAGCCAGATTCGGCATGTGTTGTTTTTTTCCTGTCTGCGAATTTGTCCAGTTATCTAGATACTGCCAGTTTTTCAGAAAACCCCTAGTGTTCATGCATCTAATAACTAATTAACCATGCATCATATGTAAATAATTTATATTTGTAAAATGCTTAGAATTTCATCTAGTTTCATAATATCCAACTTTCATCCATGTTTAAAATGTTTAACTTGTTGTTTGCTTTAATTTGCATAAATGCCATGTTAAAATGATTTATTTCATATCTAAATAACCGTAGCTCCAATTTTAATAAACTATATATGTAATTTGTCTAGAAAAATGCATAGATTAACATGATACACTTACTTTGCATGTTTAACAACAATAAAATTGTGTTTATATCAGAACAGTACCAAATTCGAAATATGCATATGGTGATTTTTCGGAATTGTTGTTTGTTGTTTCCGGCCTCATTTAAACTTGCCTAGATAGGTAGATTGCTTATGTTTCACCTCTTGCCATGTTTAAAAATATTTAATATTATTGTGTACCTAAACGAGAGCGAACTAAATAACTCGAATGTAGTGTTTCGTCAATATGCAACTCGTTGCATATTGAGCTCCACTTAACTTGTAGTATTGTTTGTTGCACTTTGCCATGCTTCGCCATGCCTCATTAAACCGGACATGCATCATACTTGGTTGTGCATCGTGCCATGTTTATGTGATTGTTGTTTACCATGTTGTTTGCTTCTTTCCGGTTGTGCTTCTTCTCGTTAGCTTCGGCTTCGTTCCGAAATTGTGAGGTTTTGTTCGACTACGTCCGTTTGTCTTCTTCATGGACTCGTTCTTCTTCCTAGCGGGATTTCAGGCAAGATGACCATTACCCTCGATATCACTTCTATCTTTGCTTGCTAGTTGTTCGCTCTATCGCTATGCTTGCGCTACCTACCACCTGTTTATCATGCCTCTCATATTGCCATGTTAGCCTCTAACCTTTTCACCCTTCCTAGCAAACCATTGCTTGTCTATGTTATCGCTTTGCTCAGCCCCTCTTATAGCGTTGTTAGTTGCAGGTGAACTTGAAGATTGCTCCATGATGGACAGGATTATTTTGGGATATCACAATATCTCTTATTTAATTAATGCATCTATATACTTGGTAAAGGGTGGAAGGATCGGCCTTATGCCTGGTGTTTTGTTCCACTCTTGTCGCCCTAGTTTCCGTCATACCGGTGTTATGTTCCTTGATTTTGTGTTCCTTACGCGGTTGGGTGATTTATGGGACCCCCTTGACAGTTTGCTTTGAATAAAACTCCTCCAGCAAGGCCCAACCTTGGTTTTAACATTTGCCACCTAAGCCTTTTTCCCTTGGGTTTCGGCAGACTCAAGGGTCATCTTTATTTTAAACCCCCTCGGGCCAGTGCTCCTCTGAGTGTTGGTCCAAACTAGAGCCCTTTGCAGCGCCCCCTCAAGGAAACTTGAGGTCTGGTTTTAGTTGTACGGATTGCTCATCTGTTGTGCCCTGAGAATGAGATATGTGCAGCTCCTATCGGGATTTGTCGGCACAGTCGGGTGGTCTTGCTGGTCTTGTTTTACGATTGTCAAAGTGTCTTGTAACCGGGATTCCGAGACTGATCGGGTCTTTCCGGGAGAAGGAATATCCTTCGTTGACCGTGAGAGCTTGTGATGGGCTAAGTTGGGACACCCCTGCAGGGTATAAACTTCGAGAGTCGTGCCCGCGGTTATGTGGTAGATGGGAATTTGTTAATATTCGGTTGTAGAGAACTTGACACCAGATTCGAATTAAAAAGCATCAACCGCGTGTGTAGCCGTGATGGTCTCTTTTCGGTGGAGTCCAGGAAGTGAACACGGTTTTTGGGTTATGTATGAACGTAAGTAGTTTCAGGATCACCCCTTGATCCCTTCTAGCTTCTCGACTGATCCGTTTGCTTCTCTTCTCGCTCTTATTTGCGTATGTTAGCCACCATATATGCTTAGTCGCTGCTGCTATCCTCATCACTTATCCTTTCCTACCCATAAGCTTAAATAGTCTTGATCTCGCGGGTTTTGAGATTGGTGAGTCCTCGTGACTCACCAGATACTATCACAACAGTTGCAGGTGCCGATGATACCAGTGCAGGGGTTGCAACCAAGCTCAGATGGGAGCTCAACGGAGATCTTGGTCGTTGCTATGTTTCGTTTCATGTTGATTAGTAGTGGAGCCCAGTTGGGACGATCGGGGATCTAGCAGTTGGATTATCTTCTTTTCTTTTGGCTTCGTCCGTAGTCGGACTATGTGTGTACTTTGAATGATGTATGATTTATATGTTCATTGTGTGAAGTGGCGATTGTAAGACAACTCTTTATCCCATTCTTGTTCATTACATGGGATTGTGTGAAGATGACACTTCTTGCGACAAAACCACCATGCGGTTATGCCTCTCAGCCATGATTCGACACGTGGGAGATATAGCCGCATCATGGGTGTTACATGTGCAAAAGCCTATGCTTCTCGATTGGCTCCGGCAGCTCAACATGTGATTAGCCCTAGTCAGACCGGCTTCCTCAAACACCGTAACATTTTAGAAGGCCCCTTAGCGCTTCTAGAAATAGTTCACGAGCTTAAGCGCACCAAAGCACGTGGCGTTCTTCTCAAGTTGGACTTTGAGAAAGCCTAGGACCGTGTGAACTGGGAGTTTGTGCGTGAGGTCCTCATCAAGAAGGGTTTTGATGCGGGTTTCGTCCACTGAATCATGCACCTCCTGTGTAGCGGGCACATGGTGGTTACCATCAATGGTACAATGGGTAACTTCTTCCGCAACAAGCGTGGCCTACGGCAGGGAGACCCGAGCTCGCCACTAATCTTCAATTTTATTGCGGATGCCCTAGCTGCATTGATTAGAAAGGCCAGGGAAGCGGGGCACATTAGAGGGCTAATCGCCCACCTCATACCTGGCAGTGTCACCCACCTTCAATACGCAGATGACATGATGCTTATGTTTGAACCTGACGATCATAGTATAGCATTGATCAAGCTTCTGCTGCTCGCTTTTGAGATCTTGTCGGGGCTTAAGATCAATTTCCAAAAAAAGCGAGGTGATCACCATTGGGATGGAGGATCATGACAGTTTGTGGATTGCCAATTTGCTTAATTGCAAGATTGGGAAATTCCCAATCAAATACCTAGGCCTCCCAATTTCACATAAGAATTTGACCATAGCTGAATGGGAGCCGCTATACGGCAAAGTCACTAATCGGGTTAGCCCGTGGCGAGGAAGGTTTATGTCATCAGCAGCAAGGCTGATTTTGACCAATTCTAGCCTGTCCTCCCCCCTCTTTACGATGGGGATGTTACTACTCGCGGATGGGGTCCATACCAAACTTGACACCCCGCGGTCCAGGTTCTTTTGGGAAGGAACTGGGACGAAACACAAGTATCATTTGGTGAAATGGGCTGCGGTGTGCAGACCAAAAAAGTTCGGTGGTTTGGGGATCACGAACTCTAAGCTCATGAATGTTTCCCTGCTCACCAAATGGTGGTGGCACCTTGCCCAAAATGAGTCGTGTCTTTGGGTGGATATCCTTCGGGCTAAATATTTCCCGGATGGAAATCTTTTCAAGGCTAAGTCGAAGGGATCATCGCTTTGGAATGGGACCAAGCGGTGAGACCGGCCTTTACGGTGGGTGCCCAGTTTCACGTGCATAGCGGCTCATCCACGCGGTTTTGGCTCGACTAATGGTGGGGTCAAACCCCGCTGTGGCAATTCCACCCGGAGCAGTATCAATTGGCCACAGACACTAACATCATGGTTGCCGACGCCCTTCAGGTTCACCCTTCGGCGATCTCCTTTTACAGGACGCTAGAGGCTGGCGAGGCCGCTTCCTGGAATGCTCTCGTAGCCGACCTTGAGGGCCGGACTCTGAGCCAGGAAAGGGACGAGATCATCTGGAAGCTCACGTCTTCCCGACAATTCTTGGTCAAGTCCTTATATGAGAAGCTGGCGGAGGGGAATGTGCTAGATATGGCTAGGGGGCTGTGGAAGGCTGACATTCCCCTCAAGATCAAAATTCTCATTTGGCAATTGTTTCGCAATTGCCTTCCTACATCCGATAATGTGGCCAAGAGGAATGGCCCTGTGAATGGGACTTGCGCCATTTGCGGCCACGGGGAAGATGCTAACCATGTTTTCTTCGGGTGCTGTTTGGCTAGATTTGCATGGAGCGTGGTTGGGGAGACTTTTAATAAGAATTGGAACTTGCAAACTAGTGATGACTTACTAAACTTGCTGAAGGCACATAGGGGTGCCGATGCGAGGTTGCTGTGGCGTAGTGTAAGGGCATTGTTATGGTCGATTTGGGCGGTGCAGAACAAAATTACAATTGAACACAAGTTCCCTGCTCACCCAGCTGATATTCACTTCAAATGCCACATTTTCTTATAGTCTTGGGCGCCATTGGGGAAACAGCGTGACAGGACCGCATGATCGAGATCATGGAGCAGATCAAGCTGTGCATGATGAAAGTGAGGCATCAAGGAGTGCAAGCTTGAGTCTTTTGGAGTTACCTTATGATTTGCCGAGCATTTATGTATGTTATGCTTTCTAGCTAGTTGCAACTTTGCATTTACGGGACATTGAGCCCGTGGAACTACTGTCTTTATGGTTTGTAAGGTTCAAAACTGTTTGTTGATGCTGCCTTGGGGCTTTATTAATATAAAACCGGACGCTGCGTGCGTCTTCGTTCCAAAAAAATACCAGAGGAACACCTTGTGTGCTATCAAACATCACAACGTAACTGCGTGATTATAAAGATGCTCTACAGGTGTTTCCGGAGGTGTTTGATGGATTGTCATAAACTGAGACTAGGATTTGTCACTCTAAGTGTCGGAGAGGTATCTCTAGGCCCTCTCGGTAATGCACATCACTATAAGCCTTGCAAGCAATGTGACTAATGAGTTAGTTACAGGATGAAGCATTGTGGAACGAGTAAAGAGACTTGCCGGTAACGAGATTGAACTAGGTATGAGGATACCGATGATCGAATCTCGGGCAAGTAACATACCGATGACAAAGGGAACAATGTATGTTGTTATGTGATTTGACCAATAAAGATCTTCGTAGAATATGTAGGAGCCAATATGATCATCTAGGTTTCTCTATTGGTTATTGACTGGAGATGTGTGTCGGTCATGTGTACATAGTTCTCAAACCCGTAGGGTCCACACGCTTAGCGTTCGATGACGACTTGTATTATGAGTTACCTGATTTGATGACCGAAGTTTGTTCAGAGTCCCAGATGAGATCACGAACATGATGAGGAGTCTCGAAATGGTCGAGAGGTAAAGATCAATATATTGGAAGGTTATATTCGGACATCGGAATGGTTTTAAAGTGTTTCGGGTATTTTCCGGAGTACCGGGAGGTTACCAGAACCCCCTGGGAGAGTAATGGGCCTCAATGGGCTTTAGGGGAAAGGAGAGAAGGGCCTCAAGGGGTGGTCGCCCCCCATGGGCTTGTACAAATTGGACTAGGAGGGGGCGGCGCCCCCCTCCTTCCTTCTCCCCTCTTCCTCCTTCCCTCCTTCTCCTAGTTGGAATAGGAAAGGGGGGGGGGGATCCTACTTGGACCGGGAGTCCAAGTAGGACTCCCCCCTTGGCGCTCCCCCTCTAGGGCCGGCCTCCACTTCCCCTCTCCTTTATATACGTGGGAGGGGGCACGCCAAAGACACACAAGTTTTCTCTTAGCCGTGTGCGGTGCCTCCCTCCATAGTTTACCACCTCGATCATATCGTTGTAGTGCTTAGGCGAAGCCCTGCGCCGGTAACTTCATCATCACCATTGCCACGCCGTCGTGCTGACAGAACTCTCCCTCGCCCTCAACTGGATCAAGATCTCGAGGGACGTCATCATGTTGAATGTGTGCAGAACACGGAGGTGCCGTACGTTCGGTGCTTGGATCGGTTGGATCATGAAGACGTTCGACTACATCAACCGCGTTACTAAGCTTCCGATTTCGGTCTACAAGGGTACGTGGACACACTGTCCTCGCTCGTTGCTATGCTTCTCCTAGATAGATCTTGCATGGTCGTAGGATTTTTTTTGAATTACTATGTTCCTCAACAGTGGTATCAGAGCCAGGTCTATGCGTAGATGTTATATGCACGAGTAGAACACAAAGAGTTGTGGGTGATAATAGTCATACTGCTTACCACCAACGTCTTACTTTGATTCAGCAGTATTGTTGGATGAAGCGGCCCTGACCGACATTACATGACTGCGTTCATGAGAGTAGTTCTACCGACGTGCTTCGCACACAGGTGGCTAGCGGGTGTCAGTTTCTCCAACTTTAGTTAAATCAAGTTTGACTATGCCCGGTCCTTGTTGAAGGTTAAAACAGCACACTTGATGAAAAATCGTTGTGGTTTTGAGGTGTAGGTAAGAACGGTTCTTGCTAGAAGCCCATAGCAGCCACGTAAAACTTGCAACAACAAAGTAGAGGACGTCTAACTTGTTTTTGCAGGGCATGTTGTGATGTGATATGGTCAAGACGTGATGAGATATAAATTGTTGTATGAGATGATCATGTTTTGTAACCGTTATCGGCAACTTGCAGGAGCCTTATGGTTGTTGCTTTATTGTATGAAATGCAATCGCCCTGTAATTGCTCTACTTTATCACTAAGTGCTAGCGATAGTCGCAGAAGCAATAGTTGGCGAAACGACAATGATGTTGCGATGGAGATCAAGGTGTCAAGCCGATGACGATGGAGATCATGACGGTGCTTTGGAGATGGAGATCAAAGGCACAAGATGATGATGGTCATATCATGTCACATATTTTGATTGCATGTGATGTTTATCTTTTATGCATCTTATTTTGCTTAGTACGGCGGTAGCATTATAAGATGATCCCTCATTAAATTTCAAGGTATAAGTGTTCTCCCTGAGTATGCACCATTGCTACAGTTCGTCGTGCCGAGACACCACGTTATGATCAGGTGTGATAAGCTCTACGTTCACATAGAACGGGTGAGGGATTCCTAGATTAGGGGGTATCCGGACAGCCAGACTGTGTACAACGTCCGGACTATTGAAGCGTGGAGATACAAGACTCAAGACTTCGCCCCGTGTCCGGATGGGACTTTCCTTGGCGTGGAAGGCAAGCCTGGCGATCCGTATATTGTATTTCCTTTCGTGTAACCGACTCCATGTAAACCCTAGCCCTCTCCGGTGTCTATATAAACCGGAGAGGTTGGTCCTTAGAAGGCCGATCACAATTACATTCATACCATCATAGGCTAGCTCCTAGGGTTTAGCCTCCACGATCTCGTGGTAGATCTACTCTTGTACTACCCATATCATCAATATTAATCAAGCAGGAAGCAGGGTTTTACCTCCGTCGAGAGGACCCGAACCTGGGTAAACATCTGTGTCCCTTACTTCTTGTTACCATCAGCCTTGATGCACAGATTGGGACCCCCTACCCGAGATCCGCCGGTTTTGACACCGACATTGGTGCTTTCTTTGAGAGTTCCTCTGTGAAGTCACCGTCAGGCTCGATGGCTCCTTCGATCGTCATTAACGACGCTGCCCAGGGTGAGACTTTCCTCCCCGGACAGATCTTCGTGTTCGGTAGCTTCGTGCTGCGGGCCAATTCGCTTGGCCACTTGGAGCGGATCGATAGCTATGCCCCTGGCCCTTAAATCGGGTTCGGAAACCTGAACCACATGGAGGATACCCGAGGAGACTTGATCTTCAGAGGATTCGAGCCAGCGCCAGAAGCGCCGAACAGTTACGATGAGCATGGCTTAGACCTGCTGTCAGACGTTGCTTGGGATATCATCCCAACAGAAGCCCCGGACCTAAATCCGGGATAGGTTGCGTTGCCTAAATACGGAGGGTTGGACCCCGCCCCACATGCCGTACCCTCATCGGCGATGGAGCCAAACATAGGCTTCACTTTTGAGGAAACCGGTGACCCCGGGCCCCTGGACTCGTGTCCGGTTGTAGGCTCCAGTCCGTGCGTCCCCGGGCCCGCCGATCCCGGTTGGGCTCCGGTGATGGAGTTCACCGCGGCGGACATCTTTCAGCACTCGCCCTTCGGCGACATACTAAACTCATTCAAAACCCTCTCTTTGACAGAGAATCTCAGGCCAAATTATGTCCGGCTTGAGTGGGAAGCAGGCGACGAAGACATTCATTGCCCACCCACCACCCACTTCATAGCCACGGTTGATGATTTAACCGACGTGCTGGACTTAGACTCCGAAGACATCGACGGTATGGACGACGATGCAGGAGAAGACTCAGAATCTATAAGGTGCCGGATTCACGCCTCGCCACACGACATATACATGGTAGATACGCCCAAGGAAGGCGACGGTGACATCCGGAAGATAACACCCCTGGGCAAAAACCAAAGTGACGGGGCAGACGCCGTTACAAATCTGGCAACAGTAACAATATCAGCAAGAGCGCCAGAAGAATGGATACTCCGGTCAACCATGAAGGCAATAACGATCAAACAGAAGCAGCGATGGAGCAGGACGAACCAGGTCACGCCGAACAAAATCCGGGTCACACGCCCAAAGAAAACAATCCAGAGGGACGAGTTCACCAATCCGGCCCAGGACAAGAAGACAGTCCGGACGATGACGCATTCATCGTTCCGGAAGAACGCGTGGAACGAAAGAACCTCCACAGAAAGCTTACGGCCACAGCAAGAAGTCTGAAGAAGCAGAAGCAACGACTTAAAGCCGCACAGGAAATGCTCAATTGCAGATGGAACAAAGTTCTAGACACTGAAGAAAGATACGACGACGATCACCATACAAAGAGCTACCCAAAACGCAAGCTACTGCCAGAATTCGACGACGAGGCTCTTCCACCGAAGAACAACACGACCAGGAGACCAGGAGTACCGCTTCATAATCGCAACAAATCAGCTGCCAAAGACGCCCACGATTTACGTGAGCACCTGGAGAAGAAAGCTGGCACAGCTAGGTCCATCTACGGATCTAAAAGAGACACCCCGGCGAAGGACTATGGTCGTCAAAACAATTATGACAACCGAACACCAGTTCGGAACAAACACCGAACACAACAACAGCCGACGGCATGCCACAATGCGTCTAGATACAGAGCGGCTGCTCACCCCCTGTGCTTTACTGATGAAGTACTCGACCATGAATTCCCATAGGGCTTTAAACCTGTAAACATAACATACGACGGAACGACAGACCTAGGGGTCTGGATCGAGGACTTTATCCTCCACATACACATGGCTCGTGGAGATGATCTCCATGCCATCAAATACCTCCCCCTCAAACTGAAGGGACCAGCTCGGCATTGGTTGAAAAGCCTCCCCAAAAATTCAATCAGGAGCTGAGAGGAAATAGAGGACGCTTTCAGGGCCAATTTTCAAGGGACTTATGTCCGGCCTCCGGATGCTGACAATTTAAGTCACATAATCCAACAACCCGGAGAGTCCGCCCGCAAGCTTTGGAACAGATTCCTCACTAAGAAGAATCAAATTGTTGACTGCCCGGATGCTGAAGCCTTAGCGGCATTCAAGCACAGCATCAGGGACGAGTGGCTCACCAGAGACCTCGGCCAAGAAAAGCTAAGGACAATGGCAGCCCTAACAAGCCTTACGACCCGCTTTTGTGCGGGAGAAGATAGTTGGCTCTCCCGTAAAGGCACCAGCGACCCCAGCACATCCGAAGTAAGGGATGGCAACGGGAAGCCACAGCGTAATAAAAACAAATGCCAAAACAAGGAAGAGAGCCCGGACAACACAATGGTTAATGCCGGATTCTGAGGCTCTCGACCTAACCAACAAAATAAGCAACCTAAAGACAGTAAAGAGGAACCGTCCGGTTTGAACAGAGTTCTGGATAGACTATGCCAAATTCATGGCACCCCCGACAAACCTGCGAACCACACGCACAGAGAGTGCTGGGTCTTCAAGCAGGCCGACAAAGTAAACGCCGAACACAAGGGAAGGGAAACACCAAGTGAAGACGAGGATGAACCTCGCCAACCGAACACTGGGGGACATAAAACATTCCCGCTAGAGGTAAAAACAGTGAACATGATCCATGCGACTCGCACATCCTTGGGAAGGCACGAACGCGCCCATAAAGACGCACGCGATATAAAGCCCATCATACCCACACCTAACTACTGGATGTCTTGTTCGATCACCTTCGATCACCTGGATGGCCGAACTAGTATTCGGCATGAAGGATCAAATGCCTTGGTGCTTGACCCAATAATCGACGGATACCATCTCACTCACGTCCTCATGGATGGTGGCAATAGTCTCAATTTAATACATGAGGACACTGTCCGCAGGATGGGGATAGACTCATCCAGAATCAGCAAGATTCACACCACCTTTGAAGGGGTGATACCAGGCGTTGAAGCCTACAGCAAGGGCTCCGTCATACTGGAGGTAACATTCGGCTCTCCAGGTAACTCCAGAAGCGAAGAACTAGTCTTCATCATCGCACCTTTCCAAAGCAGCTATCAAGCATTACTCGGAAGAACGGCCTTCGCCCGCTTCAACGCATTGCCGCACTATGGCTACCTTACACTCAAGATGCCCGGTCCACGCGGCGTCATCACCGTTAGCGGAACAACGGAGTGCTTTTCGCGCGCAGAGGAATATGCGACGGCCCTAGCGGCCGGACTATAAGCGGCCTCTAACAAAATTATACCAGGTCATTAAGACCACGGACACGGTTAGACGAGTCCGGCAGCCCACATTAAACCAGGGCATTGTATATGTAATCCTATAGTGGACACCAGGGGCTAATAATAAAGCCCCACACTATCGGCTCAATCTTATTGGCAGGCTAGCATTTTACATTTTCTACTATCCATCACACACTTACGTTGCACTCTTCCATGAGATCCCCTCTTTCCGCAGACAACGTTCGCGTGATACCCCTCCAGGATGCGGCACAACGGAGACAAAGGCGCAGACGTGCAGCAGGGCCCCGTCCAACAGATTTCTCTTTAGATTAAGCCCCTGTGTAAACCTTTTCTATTGCCTCTTGTTGTTTCATTATCCCACGGGTTCCATACCCACAGAGGATACTGCCGTTTTCGACATTACGCCACGACAGATTAATGCACGCACCTGGAAAAACAGGGTTTATAATGAATGGGCATTCTTGAGCCCATCATCTGTTAGAAAGTCCGAATACCTTTAGGAGTGTTCGGCGTCACGAGTTTGGCCTTATATGCATCAGCTCCGAATCATGTCTTTGGTCAAATGTTGGGATTGCCCGGCTCCTGGGTTTGCCGCCTTACGTTCCGTTATAATCGGCTAAGGTGGCCAAAGGAGAACTACTGCGATTGTGCCCTGGTTATTCCGGATGAGCGCCTTAGTAGAGAAAGCCGAAAACTGATCGTCATGATACAGCGAGAGACTGGTCAACCACTCGACGACTCACCGGAATCTCTAGGATTCCTCCGCATTAACGAAGGGCCATTTCCCGGCCAGGTACATATGCGCCCGTATTCGGATGCACGCGATGGTACCAGGGGCTAATATTAGAATCCCGCGGCCAAGCGAAAGTGTTACAGCTATATAGTTCGGTTGCCTAGTTCGACGCGCGATCACCTCCTTGCCGGACCAAGACGTTGGATAAAGAGTGATCAGGCACAATTTTTTTCGCGAACACCCCCGCATTGTATGCGTGGGGGCTGAAGCCAACGACTTCTATCTTTCGGATTACACACACATATATATATAAACGACCGCACAGGGGACACAATCATATTTTCAGACACAAATTATAAATATAACCTTCTAATCAAAATGTTTTTACAAAATTTGAATCATCACTCAAAGAGGAGATTCTTCGGGCACCGCACCTCTATCAGGCGGGCACCCTCAGTGACCTGCGCCAAGTAGTGCCCGGCCGGATATTGACCCCCTACCGGATCCTGAGACACTACCATAGTGGCATCCATATCCGTCCAATACGCTTTAACGCGTGCAAGGCCCATCCCCGCACCCTCTATGCATGCTGACCTCCTCATGTCATCGATCCGGGGCACGACCCCAAGGAACTATTGCACTAAACCAAAGTAGTTGTCCGGCTTAGGCTCCTTCGGCCAAAGATGATCTATTATAGACCGCATCGCAAGCCCGGACAGCCTGTGAAGCTCCGCCACAGTAGCCATCTTATCACTTAACGGCAGCGGGCGAGTGGGAGCATGGAACTGCGACCAAAAAAGCTTCTCCACCTCCTTTTCACCCTGATCTTTGAAGAACTCCATAGCATCAGCCGTACTCTTCGCCAGGTCCGCGTATGCGTCTGGCGAGCTCCAGCGTCCATCAAGGGTGTCACGCCCAATATGCGACCCTATCCAAAAGGAACTCGTAGGTCCCACCAAGGATAGACCCGCATATTGAAACGCTTTTGCAAGGTGGATATCATTACATCAACATTACATAATAGATGGGGATACATACATAAGGCATACAATGCCACACGAATACAGCATCATCATACATAAGATCAACATCCGACTACGGATGAAACACAAACAGAAACTCAAACGACATCCACCCTGCTAGCCCAGACTGCCGACCTGGAACCTATCCCCTGATCGAAGAAGCAGAAGAAGAACTCAACGCAAGCAAGCATCACTCTCGCGTCATGAACATCATGGAACCTGTACCTGCAACTGTTGTTGTAGTAATCTGTGAGCCACGAGGACTCAGCAATCCCATTACCATGGGTATCAAGACTAGCAAAGCTTAAAGGGAAAGGAAGGGGTAAAGTGGTGAGGCTGCAGCAGCGACTAAGCATATATGGTGGCTAACATACGCAAATAAGAGCGAGAAGAGAGCAAAAGGAACGGCCGTCAACTAGCAATGATCAAGAAGTGATCCTGAACTCCTACTTACGTCAAACATAACCTAGAAACCGTGTTCACTTCCTGGACTCCGCCGAAAAGAGACCATCACGGCTACACACGCGGTTGATGCGTTTTAATTCGGATCTGGTGTCAAGTTATCTACAACCGGACATTAACAAATTCCCATCTGCCTATAACCGCAAGCACGGCTTTCGAAAGATTATACCCTACATGGGTGTCCCAACTTAGCCCATGACAAGCTCTCGTGATCAGCGAAGGAATAGACCTTCTCCCAGGAAGACCCGATCAGACTCGGAATCCCGGTTTACAAGACATTTCGACAATGGTAAAACAAGACCAGCAAGACCGCCCGGTGCACCGACAATCCCGATAGGAGCTGCACATATCTCGTTCTCAGGGCAACACCGGATAAGCGAAGCATACAGGAACCGATGAATCCAAGTTGCCAAGGAAATGGTCCCGCACGGTGCTCTAGTTTGGACCAACACTCACGACGAGCACTAGCCCGGGGGGGATAAAATAAAGATGACCCTCAAGAGCGCGACTCTCAAGGGAAAAAGGGCTAGGTGAGGCAAATGGTAAAACCAAGGTTGGGCCTTGCTGGAGGAGTTTTATTCAAAGCGAACTGTCAAGGGGGTCCCATAAATCACCCGACCGCGTAAGGAACGCAAAATCCGGGAACATAACACCGGTATGACGGAAACTAGGGCGGCAAGAGTGGAACAAAACACCATGCAAAAGGCCGAGCCTTCCACCCTTTACCAAATATATAGATGCATTAATAATATAAGAGATATTGTGATATCCCAACCAAAATCCTGTCCACCATGGAGCAATCTTCAACTTCACCTGCAACTAGCAACGCTATAAGAGGGCTGAGCAAAGCGGTAACATAGCCAAACAACGGTTTGCATAGGAAAGGTGTCAAAGGTTAGAGGTTCATGGCAATTTGGGATGGCTTGATAAACAGGTGATAGGTAACGCAACATAGCGATAGAACGAAGCAACTAGAATAGCAATGATAGTAGTGAGATCCAGGGTAGCGGTCATCTTGCCTGAAATCCCGCAAGGAAGAAGAACGAGTCCATGAAGAAGACGAACGGATGAAGCCGAACCAAGCGTAGATGAACGAATCCTCACGATCGCAACGAAACAGGAACTATCGAAAAGAAGCACACAACATAGTAAACACACCACACATGAACCAGGCATGATGCACAAACAAGCATGATGCATGACAAAGCTACACGAAGCTACTCATGGCAAGAGATAATGCAAACAAGAGCAACACATCAAAGCAAGTTTAAATGAGGCCGGGAACAACATATGACAATTTCGGTAAGTCCTCATATGCATATTTCGAAGTTGGTCCAGATCTGAGTAAACCCTATGTTCAAGTTGTTAAACAGCAAGTTAAGATGCACCAAGATGATCTACACGAGATTCTAGTCAAGTTACATATAAAGTTCATTTAGTTCGGAGCTACGGTCTAGAAGATATGAGCAAAACAAGTTAAACATGGCATTGATGCAAAATGCACTCAAACATCAAGCAAACACCTCAAAACAAGGATGCAACATGATAATATGAAGCTACATGCAATTCTAAGCAAGTTTCATATAGAGCACACTCAAAACGGAGTAACGGTTCAACACACACACACATGAAACAAGTCTAAAGGACAAGCTGTCCAAAACAACAACTAGGCATATTGCAAGCACCAAAACAATATGCTACAGGACCTCAACAAGAAAACAAAAGGTATGGGCATGATGTACAGGTAAAGCATTACAAAACATGAACACTGAGCTAACTCCAGAAATCACTAGAACATGCTCAAACACACATGATAAAATTGCAAGTTATAACAATTACAGACTTTGCAGAAAATAACATCACGATGCAATGTTCAGAGCTATCAAACAACATGTTACAGGACCTTATCATGGCAAACAAAGGCATGGCATGAATCTACTAATTGCATATATCAAAAGTCCTTTACTGACCATAAGCCAATAAGGATCAGAAAATATGATGGCACCCACGTAAACATAGCAAGTTATTATACAGATTCAAACATGGCAGAAACAGAATTATGAAGGCATGTTAATGAGCTTGTACCACTCACTACAGAGCAAAACATGGCATGGCAAGGCAACCAACAGTAAGAAGGCATGTTTGTGAAGCTAAGCATGGTAATAGCAAGTCCATAGGGTGCATGGAACACTGGCAACAGTCACGATAACAACTGAACTTAATGTTAACAGGCTGACAACAACATTATCAAGCAACTTTAGAGCAAGATTACAACAAGCTACAGCAATCTATAAATGCAACCAGGGGCATGAATGGATATAGAAAGACATGTAGATCAAAACATGTTTATAGAACATCTCCAGATTATGCATAGAATGATTAGTAGCAACATGTTTATATAGCATCACAAAATAACAGATTCAGCCTAGCAAAACAGCAACATCATGAACCCTACTTAACAAGCTCGATTCACTCATCACGAGTCATTGCATGACAAGATAAGCATAGCATCATCAAGAAAACATGTTTATGAAACAAACCAAGTCAAGAAGAAGTCCATAGCATGCAAGGATCAACTATAGCAACCTCGGCGAAATTGAATAACATGTAAACAATCTGCCAGGAAACATTTTGAAGCAAAAGTAGAGCACTCAAATGACATGCTAGACTGCTCCATAATTGCAATAAAGGGCATGAATGGATAGAAAATAACCACATGTTCAAAACATCCTTCCTGAAGTATCTCAAAATATACATGGATCTCTCTGTAGCATCAAGTTTACATGGCATCAAAATAACAGCAGAACAGGGACTAAAATCAGTAACATCATGATGCCTAGTTTGCATGCTTGTGCTAGTCACTACATTGATCACAAAAATGGATGGCATACACCACTGTAAAGAAGACATGGCATAGTTCAAATCGCCTGAAGACATCAACCTCATAGGATGCACACATCACACATGGCAAAAATGACAAAAGAGCTCGTTCTGATAACAGACATCAGAAAACATTATGAAGCATTCTTACAACAATGATTCAGGCATCAAGATGACCTCAAATGAATATGATGCAATGGAATGAAATTATGTACTCGTCGAGGCGAATAATTTGACATATTATACGCACGAAACGGAGGTACGGATGCAGAGATACAGCAGGTCAAACATGGCATGAAAATTAATGCAGATACGGGGACTTAGCCAAAATCTCGGGGAGGGAAAAGTCAACCTTCGTGGATCTCGCCGGAGGAACGCCGGAGATGATGGGGATGGCGGGCGGAGGACGCGTGCGGCGCGGATCGGGGCCGGGGAGGCCGGATCCGGCGGAGGAGCGGCCGGACCGGGCGCTCCGGCGGAGGAGGAGGCCGGAGGCGCAGGTGGAGGCGGACTGAGGCGCGGCCGGGGCGGTTGGTGGCAGGGCAGAGCCGGCGAGGCTCGGCGGCTTGCCGGCCGGAGGCGGGGCGCGGCTGCTCCGGCCACCGGCGGGAGGAGCCGGGACGACGCGCGGGGCGGGCGCTCGGGGCCGGCGGCGGGGGCCGGGGCGCCGGAAGGCGACGGGCGGCGGCGCCGGGACGGAGCGGCGGCGGCGCGCCGGCGGGCGGGGACGCGGCGGCGCGGGCCGCGGAGCGCGGGGCGGCGACGCAGCCGGATGGGCCGGGAGGGGCCCGACCCGGGCCTCGGCGGGGGAAGCGGCGGCGCACCACGTGGCGGCCTCCGATTGGACGGGGCGCGGCGGCGGACGCGTCCGGCCAGGGACGGACATGTCCGGCGCGCGCGGAGGGGAATAAATCTAGGGTTTCGGGGGGATCATCCGTGAATTTCGGGGGAGGGGCTATATTTATAGGTAGAGGGAGCTAGGAGAGTCCAAATGAGGAGCGGTTTTTGCCCACACGATCGTGATCGAACGACCGAGAGCATGGAGAGGAGTTGGATGGGTTTTGGGCCACTTTGGAAGGGGTGTTGGGCTGCAAAGAGAGAGGGGCTTTACGGTTACCCGGTTAACCGTTGGAGTATCAAACGACCTCCAAATGGCACGAAACTTGACAGGCGGTCTACCGGTGGTATACCAAGGCCACTTGACAAGCCTCGGTCCATTTCGAGAACGTTTAACACCCGCACATGAAAAGAGAGAAGAGGGGGACGCCGGAGGACATAGGAGCGCCGGATTGCAAAACGGACAACGAGGAAAAGCTCGGACGCATGAGACGAACACGTATGCAAAATGAAATGCACATGATGACATGATAAAATGCAACACACAAGCAAATGACAAGGCAAAGACGACGCATAACTGGCAGACACCTGGCGCATCAAATCCGGGGCGTTACAACACTCCTCCACTAACAAGAGATCTCGTCCCGAGATCTTAGGACCGAGACGGAAGAGAAAAAGGGATGAGGTGAAACAAGAACTGAAGAGAAGAAGCAAAGAGTCGAGAGCACTCGAGAAGAAGAGAGGAACGACGAGAATCGAAAACTCACGGAATCAGATAGGCTATGAAACAACTCCGGTTAGTACGAGATAAGAAACGAAAAAGACTGAAAGGATTTAGGCAGCACTCCGGTTGAACAAGGAAGGAAAAGAACAAGAACTTCACAAGATGGGATGGCACTTGACGACATAGGCAACGCAATACCTCCGGAAACATTGAAAGAATTGAATGAAAAGAACTTAGAAGGAAGGATTGAATGGAGTTGTTGAGAAAATCAACAACAAAAAGAATAAGCTTGTCGTGGACTTATAGGTAACATCTCAAGATCATAAGGTGATAACCGGCCACAAACGGAAAAGATTGAATAGCTGAGAAGAACGAAGGAATGCAAAACTCCACTTCAAAAGAAAATGAAGAATTAATTGCACTTTGAGACGCGAGAAGAAAAGATACTTGAATTCCACCAACGAAATCTTGATGAACTCTTGAAGAATGAATTAAATCATGAAGAACCACCATGAAGAACTCCGGTGACAAAAGGATGATGAGATAGAATGAAGGATTAATAGAATAAGATGAGCCTTGCGATGATTTGGATTGGGTTCCGACGAAATGACCGAGGAAATTGAACTCCGGAAACAAAAAGATGAAAAACCATTGGAACTAGAATTTATTCATCAAGAACAAACTCCGAAGGAAAGGATTACTCACTTGGACGAAATAAGAATAAGATTTATTGTATGCTTATCCTTCATCAAATTAAATTGATGACCAACAATGGATTTTTGCATACTACTTATTCTTCTTGAAAAAGGATTGAGAAGGGATAGCACAAAACTTGAGAGAGTCTTCATGAACCACCGGTATGATTGGAAAGAAACGAATGGATTAAAATGATAATCAAAGAAAAAGAATCTGAAAGAACCACCGTAAGAATTCGAAAATGACTGATGAACGAGAATGAATCACCGGGAAGACTTAGAAGAACAAATAAGCTTGAGGGGATTCAGATGCAAAAGAACAAGGAGATCACGAGCTGATTAAAGAACACTTGAACGAAGCACCGGGATAAATAGAGAATCATAGCTGGAATGATGGCCTCCGGTGAAAAGAAACGGGAAAACAACTTCTGACATACTCCGGATGGGTGAAAAGAATATCTGACAAATGGAATACATCGAGAGGATAACAAGAAGCTAGAATCATGAGTCCTCAAGAGAATGGACCAAGATTTAGAGGAAAAACTCTTCTGCGATCGACGAGAAACACCACCGAAATTACTGAGGTACTCCGGGAGAATGAAAAGCGAAGGGGTTGAGCCAACAATAAAGCATTTGAAAAACGATCTTGGAGAAGGCATGTGACTGATGAAATTCATTCTTACGTCACACTTGAAAAGAATTGAGAATACTCCGGGGGAATTAGAAGAGTCAGGTAAGATCCCGGGAAAAGACTTGTGGGTTAGGGCCCACTGAAGAGAACAACACCGTTGAAAAGGGATGATGAACGGATAGATGATGCACCGGAACAATTGAAATATTTGAATGAGGTGACAACCTCGAATTAATTCGAACACAGACGAATCTTCTGAGATGTCTTGAGCACTCCGGAAGGATAAATTGGCGAGAGGCACACGAGCAAGGAGAACACTTGATCGAAGGAAAAGAATGTAATCACTACCGAGAAACTTGAATTGAATCCACCAGAAAAGAAAAAGAGATGAAGAATGTCCACCAAGACGAGAATTCACCGGTTGAAAATATTGAGGGAAGATTGAAGAGACTCCACACGGATGAAATTGATGCTCGAAAAAGACTGAGGCTCCGGGAAGAAGAGGGGTGGGATGGCGGGAAAACAAAGGCAACCTAGAAGGGTAACCGACGAATAACTTGAAGTGAAGACACTGGTTGAAAGAAAGCAAAGGCTTCGCACGAGTAGGATGGATACTCGATTACAGACTCCGGCTCTGAGAAGGAAAAGGGGTGGGCGGGTGGGAAAAGAAGACAACTGAGGATTGAACTCAAAGATGAAGAGGCTCGAGTCGACTTGACGAGAAATGCACCGGATGAAAAAAAACTGAGAACCAACGATCGGAAAACCAACTGCGTGATCCTAAGGAAAAATTTGAAGGGGAAGAGGAGTAATTCAAAACACCTACGTCAAGATTCCTTACCAGAGCGACGAAGGGACTGAGGAGTAAAAAGAATTCCTACTCTCCGATATAACTAGACTCCGAAAACAGTTTTCTTCTAGACTCAACAACGGCCAAACTACACGATCAATCAAGGGGGCTCCTAGGGTCGGTCGAGGCTCTGATACCAACTTGTCATGCCCAATATGCGGCCCTATCCAAAAGGAACTCGAAGGTCCCACCAAGGATAGACCCGCATATTGAAACGCTTTCGCAAGGTGGATATCATTACATCAACATTACATAATAGATGGGGATACATACATAAGGCATACAATGCCACACGAATACAACATCATCATACATAAGATCAACATCCGACTACGGATGAAACACAAACAGAAACTCAAACGACATCCACCCCGCTAGCCCAGGCTGCCGACCTGGAACCTATCCCCAGATCGAAGAAGCAGAAGAAGAACTCAACGCAAGCAAGCATCGCTCTCGCGTCATGATCATCGCATAACCTGTACCTGCAACTGTTGTTGTAGTAATCTGTGAGCCACGAGGACTCAGCAATCCCATTACCATGGGTATCAAGACTAGCAAAGCTTAAAGGGAAAGGAAGGGGTAAAGTGGTGAGGCTGCAGCAGCGACTAAGCATATATGGTGGCTAACATACGCAAATAAGAGCGAGAAGAGAGCAAAAGGAATGGTCGTCAACTAGCAATGCTCAAGAAGTGATCCTGAACTCCTACTTACGTCAAACATAACCCAGAAACCATGTTCACTTCCCGAACTCCGCCAAAAAGAGACCATCACGGCTACACACGCGGTTGATGCGTTTTAATTCGGATCTGGTGTCAAGTTATCTACAACCGGACATTAACAAATTCCCATCTGCCTATAACCGCAGGCACGGCTTTCGAAAGATTATACCCTACAGGGGTGTCCCAACTTAGCCCATGACAAGCTCTCGCGATTAACGAAGGAATAGACCTTCTCCCAGGAAGACCCGATCAGACTCGGAATCCCGGTTTACAAGACATTTCGACAATGGTAAAACAAGACCAGCAAGACCGCCCGATGCGCCGACAATCCCAATAGGAGCTGCACATATCTCGTTCTCAGGGCAATACTGGATAAGCGAAGCGTACAGGAACCGACGAATCCAAGTTGCCAAGGAAATGGTCCCGCACGGTGCTCTAGTTTGGACCAACACTCACGACGAGCACTGGCCCGGGGGGGGGGGATAAAATAAAGATGACCCTCGAGAGCGCGACTCTCAAGGGAAAAAGGGCTAGGTGAGGCAAATGGTAAAACCAAGGTTGGGCCTTGCTGGAGGAGTTTTATTCAAAGCGAACTGTCAAGGGGGTCCCATAAATCACCCGACCGCGTAAGGAATGCAAAATCTGGGAACATAACACCGGTATGACGGAAACTAGGGCGGCAAGAGTGGAACAAAACACCAGGCAAAAGGCCGAGCCTTCCACCCTTTACCAAATATATAGATGCATTAATAATATAAGAGATATTGTGATATCCCAACCAAAATCCTGTCCACCATGGACCAATCTTCAACTTCACCTGCAACTAGCAACGCTATAAGAGGGGCTGAGCAAAAGCGGTAACATAGCCAAACAACGGTTTGCATAGGAAAGGTGTCAAAGGTTAGAGGTTCATGGCAATTTGGGATGGCTTGATAAACAGGTGATAGGTAACGCAGCATAGCGATAGAACGAAGCAACTAGCATAGCAATGATAGTAGTGAAATCCAGGGTAGCGGTCATCTTGCCTGAAATCCCGCAAGGAAGAAGAACGAGTCCATGAAGAAGACGAACGGATGAAGCCGAACCAAGCGTAGACGAACGAATCCTCACGATCGCAACGAAACAGGAACTATCGAAAAGAAGCACACAACATAGTAAACACACCACACATGAACCAGGCATGATGCACAAACAAGCATGATGCATGACAAAGCTACACGAAGCTACTCATGGCAAGAGATAATGCAAACAAGAGCAACATATCAAAGCAAGTTTAAATGAGGTCGGGAACAACATATGACAATTCCGGTAAGTCCTCATATGCATATTTCGAACTTGGTCCAGATCTGAGTAAACCTTATGTTCAAGTTGTTAAACAGCAAGTTAAGATGCACCAAGATGATCTACACGAGATTCTAGTCAATTTACATATAAAGTTCATTTAGTTCGGAGCTACGCTCTAGAAGATATGAGCAAAACAAGTTAAACATGGCATTGATGCAAAATGCACTCAAACATCAAGCAAACACCTCAAAACAAGGATGCAACATGATAATATGAAGCTACATGCAATTCTAAGCAAGTTTCATATAGAGCACACTCAAAACGGAGTAACGGTTCAACACACACACATGAAACAAGTCTAAAGGACAAGCTGTCCAAAACAACTAGGCATATTGCAAGCACCAAAACAATATGCTACAGGACCTCAACAAGAAAACAAAAGGCATGGGCATGATGTATAGGTAAAGCATTACAAAACATGAACACTGAGCTAACTCCAGAAATCACTAGAACATGCTCAAACACACATGATAAGATTGCAAGTTATAACAATTACAGACTTTGCAGAAAATAACATCACGATGCAATGTTCAGGGCTATCAAACAACATGTTTACAGGACCTTATCATGGCAAACAAAGGCATGGCATGAATCTACTAATTGCATAGATCAAAAGTCCTTTACTGACAATAATCCAAAAAGGATCAGAAAATATGATGGCACCCATGTTAACATAGCAAGTTATTATACAGATTCAAATATGGCAGAAACAGAATTATGAAGGCATGTTAATGAGCTTGTACCACTCACTACAGAGCAAAACATGGCATGGCAAGGCAACAGACAGTAAGAAGGCATGTTTGTGAATCTAAGCATGGCAATAGCAAATCCATAGGGTGCATGTAACACTGGCAACAATCACGATAACAACTGAACTTAATGTTAACAGGCTGACAGCAACATTATCAAGCAACTTTAGAGCAAGATTACAACAAGCTACATCAACCTATAAATGCAACCAGGGGCATGAATGGATATAGAAAGACATGTAGATCAAAACATGTTTATAGAACATCTCCAGATTATGCATAGAATGATTAGTAGCAACATGTTTATATAGCATCACGAAATAACAGATTCAGCCTAGCAAAACAGCAACATCATGAACCCTACTTAACAAGCTCGATTCACTCATCACGAGTCATTGCATGACAAGATAAGCATAGCATCATCAATAAGACATGTTTGTGAAACAAACCAAGTCAAGAACAAGTCCATAGCATGCAAGGATCAACTATAGCAACCTCGGCCAAATTGAATAACATGTAAACAATCTGCCAGGAAACATTTTGAAGCAAAAGTAGAGCACTCAAATGACATGCTAGACTACTCCATAATTGCAACGAAGGGCATGAATGGATAGAAAATAACCACATGTTCAAAACATCCTTACTGAAGTATCTCAAAATATGCATGGATCTCTCTGTAGCATCAAGTTTACATGGCATCAAAATAACAGCAGAACAGGGACTAAAATCAGTAATATCACGATACCTAGTTTGCATGCTTGTGCTAGTCACCACATTGATCACAAAAATTCATGGCATACACCACTGTAAAGAAGACATGGCATACTTCAAAACACCTGAAGACATCAACCTCATAGGATGCACAGATCACACATGGCAAAAATGACAAAAGAGCTCGTTCTGATAACAGACAGCAGAAAACATTATGAAGCACTCTTACAACATTGATTCATGCATGAAGATGACCTCAAATGAATATGATGAAATGGAATGAAATTATGTACTCGTCGAGGCGAACAATTTGACATATTATACGCACAAAACGGAGCTACGGATGCAGAGATACAGCAGGTCAAACATGGCATGAAAATTAATGCAGATACGAGGACTTAGCCAAAATCTCGGGGAGGGGAAAGTCAACCTTCGTGGATCTCGCCGGAGGAACGCCGGAGACGACGGGGACGGCGGCCGGAGGACGCGGGCGGCGCGGATCGGGGCCGGGGAGGCCGGATCCGGCGGAGGAGGGCCGGACCGGGCGCTCCGGCAGAGGAGGAGGCCGGCGGCGCCGGTGGAGGCGACGGAGGCGCGCCGGGGCGGTTGGCGGCAGGGCAGAGCCGGCGAGGCTCGGCGGCTTGCCGGCCGGAGGCGGGGCGCGGCTGCTCCGGCCACCGGCGGAGGAGCTGGGGCGGCGCGCGGGGCGGGCGCTCGGGCGCTGGGGCCGGCGGCGGGGGGCGGGGCACCGGGAGGCGGCGCCGGGCGGCGCGGGCCGCGGAGCGCGGGCCGGCGGCGCAGCCGGATGGGCCGGGAGGGGCCCGACCCGGGCCTCGGCGCGGGAAGCGGCGGCGCGCCACATGGCGGCCTCCGATTGGACGGGGCGTGGCGGCGGACGCGTCCGGCCAGGGACGGACATGTCCGGTGCGCGCAGAGGGGAAAAAATCTAGGGTTTCGGGGGGATCATCCGTGAATTTCGGGGGAGGGGCTATATTTATAGGTAGAGGGAGCTAGGAGAGTCCAAATGAGGAGAGGTTTTTGCCCACACGATCGTGATCGAACGACCGAGAGCATGGAGAGGAGTTGGATGGGTTTTGGGCCACTTTGGAAGGGGTGTTGGGCTGCAAAGAGAGAGGGGCTTTACGGTTACCCGGTTAACCGTTGGAGTATCCAACGACCTCCAAATGGCACGAAACTTGACAGGCGGTCTACCGGTGGTATACCAAGGCCACTTGACAAGCCTCGGTCCATTCCGAGAACGTTTAACACCCGCACATGAAAAGAGAGAAGAGGGGGACGCCGGAGGACATAGGAGCGCCGGATTGCAAAACGGACAACGGGGAAAAGCTCGGACGCATGAGACGAACACGTATGCAAAATGAAATGCACATGATGACATGATAAAATGCAACACGCAAGCAAATGACAAGGCAAAGACGACGAATAACTGGCAGACACCTGGCGCATCGAATCCGGGGCGTTACAAAGGGGAGCGTACTTTGGATCGAAGAACTTCGTCCGCAGCAAATAGGAGCCTCCAGCTGTGATTTTTCCGGCCTGTTGAAGCTCCTCCCGCGCACCCCTGAGCTCGGTCCGTATTTCCTTGGTGTCATTCAACGCCTTGCTCAGGTCAGCCGATTTATCTTCATGCTCCTTCTTCAGGAGCTCATACCGGTCAGCGACATGTTTTAACTCGATAGCCATTTCGGCTATCTTTTCCTCGCTTCGGCGATGAGCAGCCTGTTCGGCTCTCAATTCCTTGGCCGCCTTTAGGGCAGCGGCATTACTCACCCGAGCTTGTTCCTTGGCTAGAGCAAGGTCAGCCCTCAGGGCCTCCACGGCAGCAGCACCATCTGCAGTCAGAACAAATTATATTAATACATGCCACCTTAATATTTTCCTATGCAATGGGAGATAGGGCACATACCTTGTGATGTATCCAGCCGCTCATTCATCAGAGTAATATCGGCATCAATCGACCCAATTTGCCTCGATAGTTCGGCAACTTCAACGGACGGGCCGGCGGCCGGACCCACAGGTACCTACACACGTTTACAGCACTATCATTGGTTTATGATCCCCCGTTTGCCGCCTAGGGCGGGCAACCAGAGTCTCAGGGGCTGCTATCTATATGGAGCACACCTAGCGCGTGCCTTGCAACCAAAGAAATAGTGATTTTTCCATTACATACCTCAAAGCCTCTCAGCAGGCTTGTGAATGCTTCATTCAAACCGCTTGTAGCGGATGAAATCTTCTTGAGCACTGCGCTCATTAATGAGCGGTGCTCCTCCGAGAGTGCAGCTCGCTCCATTAAGCCCGTCAGTACATCCGGACTTAGGACGACTGATGCATTGGCTTCCGGCCTTGGCGGATCTGGGCTCCTCGTGACGACACCTCGGTGTCGCCCGCGTCAAGAACCGGAGAGGCGGGTGGGGTCTCGCTCTCCATCATCTTCGGAGGAAGGTCACCCGAAGACGATCCCTGTTGAGAAGAGCTGCCAGCCAGACTGCAAAAAGTTGAGCCCTGGTCATTTATCCAGGAGAAATACAGTACCTTTAAGTTAGTGATTGACTTACGACTCGCTGGAGGGCTGGCCCTTTGGAGGGCATGAGGCGGTGAGGGTGCCTGTCGGGGCAAGGACCCCTGGGGATCCCTTTTTCCCCAATGTGGGCATCTCTGCCTCCAAATATTCGGAGGTGGCCCTCTTCTTCCCACGTGGGGAGGCGGCCTCGACCTCTCCTCCCCGATTATCCCCGGTTCGGATGCGTAGTGTGTGGGGTTCGGATCTCTCATCCTTACCCTTGTCTTTTCCCGAGGGCATTCTGCTGAGTACCCGGTCAAGCATCTTGGCCACGG
Organism: Triticum aestivum; assembly: GCF_018294505.1. Taxonomy (NCBI): domain Eukaryota; kingdom Viridiplantae; phylum Streptophyta; class Magnoliopsida; order Poales; family Poaceae; genus Triticum; species Triticum aestivum. The sequence goes on along the minus strand of NC_057813.1, from coordinate 714,311,243 downwards.
TAGGGGCGGGCGAGCCTTCGAGAAGTGGCGCCGGACACCTGATTCTCTCCGCCTTGCTGAGCCATTCCTGGACGCGGATGATGTTCAGAATAAACAATCTTGACAAATACAAAACAGGGTGTCCGGTATCAAGGCTACTTACTTGAGTATCTAGGCGATTGCAGCTTAGGCCCGCATCCTCGGTGGTATCCGGACATGTTATCTTCCGTCCGAAGAATAATTTGCACATCTCTTCGAGCTTTAAGCCAAAGAAGTACTTCATAGTCCGCGGACCCTCCGGATTGAACTCCCACATCCGAAGAGGCCGGCGCCGGCACGGCAACATCCGCCGGATTAACATCACTTGCATTACGCTGACAAGGTTGATATCCCTCTCGAGAAGCTCTCGGATGTGGTTCTGCAGTATTGGTACGTCGCTTGCGGGCCCCCAATTACGTCCTACGTGTTTCCAGGACGCCAACTGCAACGGGGGGCCCGAGTGGAACTCGGGGGCGGCTACCCACTTTGTGCCCCTTGGGGCTGTAGCATAAAACCACCTCTGCTGCCATATGTTAGATACTTCTGGGAAAGAACCCTCCGGCCATGGGGCATCGGCGTTTCTGCTTATTACGGCACCTCCGCACTCCACGTGTCGCCCCTCGATCATCTTTGGCTTCACATTGAAGGTCTTTAGCCATAAGCCGAAGTGTGGCGTGACATGGAGAAAAGCCTCGCACACGATAATGAACGACAAGATATGGAGGATAGCATCTGGAGCCAGATCATGAAAATCCAGCCCATAATAGAACATGGGCCCCCTCACGAAGGGATGGAGGGTGAAACCCAAACCACGGAGGAAGTGTGGGACAAAAACAACACACTCATCGGGCTCCGGCGTGGGGATAACTTGCCCTGGAGCAGGAAGCCTGTGCTGGATATCTGCGGTTAGGTATCCGACCTCCCTAAGCTTCGCAATGTCCTTCTCCTCGATCGAGGAGGCGACCCACCGGCCTTGAGGATCAGATCCGGACATACTGGCAGATTCCGGAGGGGTGGAGCTTAGGTTTTGGGTGTTATAACTCGAGGTGCGAGAAGGCGCGATGAAGGTGAAAAAAGAGGTGCAGGTCTTGACCCCTTTATAAAGAGGGTGAATATCAAGAGTCCCCGGTGTGACCGTTTGAGGTTTATCTAAAAGCACACGGGGTAATACCAATGGCCGTCGTGGGGTCACGCATGCTCATATTAATGGAAAATCCCGTGATAAAGGGGACACGATCTCTGCCTCGACGGGACGTGCCAATAAAACTGCCTCATAACACGAGTCGTTGTGGGGTAGGAGACATCGGTTCACATTGGACCGAGCCACGATACATGGGCACGACACATGAAGATTGCCAGCAAATCAGATCTATACCATACGGAGATCATCCTGCGAATCCAGACACGGTCTACGTGTTCGATAACCATTTTGGAGTATTCAGAGGAGGAACCCGCCTTGCAAAGCCGAAGACAATACTACGCGTGGACTCATCGTCATTGAAGCCTGGTTCAGGGGCTACTGAGGGAGTCCTGGATTAGGGGGTATCTGGACAGCCGGACTGTGTACAACGTTCGGACTATTGAAGCGTGGAGATACAAGACTCAAGACTTCGCCCCGTGTCCGGATGGGACTTTCCTTGGCGTGGAAGGCAAGCCTGGCGATCCGAATATTGTATTTCCTTCCTTGTAACCGACTCCATGTAAACCCTAGCCCTCTCCGGTGTCTATATAAACCGAAGAGGTTGGTCCTTAGAAGGCCGATCACAATTACATTCATACCATCATAGGCTAGCTCCTAGGGTTTAGCCTCCACGATCTCGTGGTATATCTACTCTTGTACTACCCATATCATCAATATTAATCAAGCAGGAAGTAGGGTTTTACCTCCATCGAGAGGGCCCGAACCTGGGTAAACATCTGTGTCTCTTACTTCTTGTTACCATCAGCCCTGACGCACAAATCGGGACCCCCTACCCGAGATCCGCCGGTTTTGACACCGACAACGGGTGCAAGCCAGTTTTGCACGCGCAGAATACTTGGGTTAAACTTGACGAGCTTAGCATATGCAGATATGGCCTCGGAACACTGAGACCGAAAGGTCGAACGTGAATCATATAGTAGATATGATCAACATAGTGATGTTCACCATTGAAAACTACTCCATCAGACGTGATGACCGGACATGGTTTAGTTGATATGGATCACATGATCATTTAGATGACTAGAGGGATGTCTATCTAAGTGGGAGTTCTTAAGTAATCTGATTAATTGAACTTTAATTTATCATGAACTTAGTCCTGATAGTTTTTGCATATCTATGTTGTAGATCAATAGCTCGCGTATAGCTCCCCTATTTCATTTTTGATATGTTCCTAGAGAAAACTAAGTTGAAAGATGTTAGTAGCAATGATGCAGACTGGGTCCATGATCTGAGGATTATCCTCATGGCTGCACAGAAGAATTATGTCCTTGATGCACCGCTAGCTGACAGACCTATTGTAGGAGCAGATGCAGGCGTTATGAACGTTTGGCAAGCTCGATATGATGACTACTTGATAGTTTAGTGCACCGTGCTTTACGGCTTAAAACCGGGACTTCAAAAACGTTTTGAACACCATGGAGCATATGAGATGTTCCAAGAGTTGAAATTAGCAATTCAGACTCATGCCCTTGTCAAGAGGTATGAGAGCGCTGACGGTACTTTGCCTACAAGATGGAGGAGAATAGCTCAACCAGTGAGCATGTGCTCAGATTGTCTGGGTACTTCAATCGCTTGAATCAAGTGGGAGTTAATCTTACAGATAAGATAGTGATTGACAGAACTCGCTAGTCACTATTACCAAGTTACCGGAACTTCGTGATGAACTATAATATGCAAGGGATGACGAAAGCAATTCCCGAGCTTTTCACGATGGTGAAATCAGCAAAGGTAGAAATCAAGAAAAAGCATCAAGTGTTGATGGTTGACAAGACCACTGGTTTCAAGTAAAAGGGCAAAGGAAAAGAAAGGGAACTTCAAGAAGAATGGCAAGCAAGTTGCCACTCCTATGAAGAAATCCAAAGCTAGACCCTAGCCTGAAACTAAGTGCTTCTACTACAAAGGAAATTGTAACTGGAAGTGGAACTGCCCTAGATACTTGGTGGATAAGAAGGATGGCAAAGTGAACAAAGCTATATTTGATATACATGTTATTGATGTGTACTTTACTAGTGTTTATAGCAACCCCTCGGTATTTGATACTGGTTCAGTTGCTAAGAGTAGTAACACGAAAACAGGAGTTGCAAGATAAACAGAGACTAATTAAGGGCAATGTGACGATGTTTATTGGAAATGATTCCAAGGTTGATAAGATCACCATCGCAATTTACCTTCGGGATTAGTGTTGAACCTAAAATAAATGTTATTTTGTTTGCGTTGAGCATGAATATGATTTGATCATGTTTATTACAATACGATTATTCATTTAAGTCAAAGAATAATTGTTGTTCTGTTTACATGAATAAAACCTTCTATGGTCATACACTTAATAAAAATGGTTTGTTGAATCTCGATCGTAGTGATACACATATTCATAATATTGATGCCAAAAGATGCAAAGTTGATAATGATAGTGCAACATACTTGTGGCACTGCCGTTTAGGTCATATTGGTGTAAAGCGCATGAAGAAACTCCATGCAGATGGACTTTTGGAATCATTTGATTATGAACCATTTGATTCTTGCGAACCATGCCTCATTGGCAAGATGACTAAGACTCCGTTCTCCGGAACAATGGAGCGAGTCACTGACTTCACTACAGAAAAAAAATACACTTCCGTGATGAGACGTGTTTGTCACAGTAGGTCACGTTTTCTATCATGCATGTACATCCATGACGATTTTATGACAGAATCAAGATAGTCATACCTGTGCTGTCGTAGAAGTGTTCCATGACATTACCAAAATTATCATCACGAAAGTGTCCACTTCCATGATGATAAATCGCTCGTCATAGAAGTGCTTTCGTCAAGGGTGACCGACACGTGGCATCCACTGTAATGGAACACTGTTAAGCTATCGGGTCCGGTTTTGGATCCATTAACCCGTTAACAGCCCCGACCAATGGGGATTTTCCACGTGTAAAATCATCATTGGCTGGAGGAAACACGTGTCGGCTCACTGTCAGGACAGATGTCATCCACTCATTGGACAGAAGGCGCCTATGATACGTTGACATGTGGCACGACCCAACAGAGGCCCATTCCTGTGAAAAGGCCGACCCGTTTGACTTGGTCAAAAGGTGGCGGGCCGGCCAACTGAAAGCCTGTTAATGGCCTGTTCGCATATAGCGCATTTACAGCCCGCTAACCCAGGGCCCGTTACGACCTATCCGAATTAGGCCCAGTAGCGTCATATGGGCCGTCCAATATGATTCCAACCCATTTTAACTTCTGGCCCATGTATGGCCCATGACGTCTTTCAGCCCATATGAGGCCCTTTGTAACTCTTGGCTCATTAACGGCCCATGGTGAAACTGGCCCGTAATGAACAGTGTATCACTTTATACCCGTTAATGGCCCATTATTCCATTGGGTCGTTTCCAGCCCATGTTATCTTTCGGCCTTCTCAGGGCCCATTTATTCTTGGGCTCATTTCCAACATTTCGGTTACTTACGACCCGTTACTCTCATTTTCTGCATGTGGGCCAAATTCAGCCTGTGGTTACAGTCGGCCCGTTTGTGGCCCGTTAATATGTTGGGCCGTTTTCATAGTGTCATCAAATATGGCCTATTAACGACGGCCCGTTATGGTCGGCCCATGAACGGACGATTCCAACTCTAGCCCGTTTACAGCCATAATGTGTTCTGTTATTGGCCCATGTTTGACCAATCGATCATAGGGCCCATATAAGGCCCATTGATGATACGCCCCGTAGAAGGCCCATTGTGTCTATGGCCCGTAGAAGGCCCATTGTTTCTACGGCCCACAGAAGGCCCATTGTTTCTACGGCCGGTAGGAGGCCCAGTGTCACTACAGTAAATATGTAGCCCATGGTTATTGTGGCCTAGTTTAAATAAAATAGGTTATTGTGGCCACTAGCGAACCGCGAAAAAGAACTACACTGACTGCAAGCAAACAAATAAACAAGACAACAAGGAAATAAATAAGCAAGCAACTTACGCTAGGCTATCACGGCTATTACACATATTACATCCACTGGGCATCAAAGTTTGCCACCAGTGCAAATATAGGGAACAAAGCAGCATATCATATACACTGGTTGTCAAAGTTGGCGACCAACGCAAATAAACGCCACAGCAAAACAAATCCAGAACTGAAACCACTTCATAAGATCTCAAGAAACAATATCCTGGGTACCCATAATGTTGGCAAGATGCTTAGAAAGCTTATCAACTTTCTCTTGTTTGGCGCTTAAATCCTCCAGCGCTTGCTGTTGCACCAGGAAGTATGCATCTGAATTCTGCAGGGACTTCCTCAGTCCTTCAGCTTCCTGTCGCAGCACATCTGATCGATGTCTTTCAACTTGAAGTTGAGACTCAAGAAGATGAACTGATTCAGGCAGCGAGTTCGATGAGCTTGTGCCAGCAGTAGTGGCCAGTAACCCGAACACTACATCAAGACAGGACTTCTGGGTTCCCTCACTGTTGTCAAGATAGTTTTTATCAGCTTTCTTGGATACCAATAGAGATGTCTCACTATCTTGAACCTTATCTGCATTACTTCCTTTACCATTGCATAACGGGGGACTGTTCTCCAATATTTTGTCCACATTCTAAAAGAGTAACAAGCAGACACATCACAGGTTTACCATGTTGTATATGAAACTCATTTTGGTAAATGAGTTCAGTAGTAAAGTGGACAGGATAACAACATGAAACAAACATATATGTATGTACCATGGCCACTTTATGGTCTATATCATTCTAGTTTTTGTTGCCAAATCAAGATAGAGACACAATTCAAATAATATTTGTTCAAGACAAAGAAGAATAGACAGAATATAAGTGTGGGAAACTATAGAACAATAACAACACTTGTAATGTGCATGACATGAGAACATAACTGTTTATTCAATTGAAACTGAAATCAACATAGAGCAGGTTACAACAGCAAACCAGTTAAAGAAACATGTTTAAAACATACCTGTTGCACCATTGGAGTTTCAATTGCATCCTTCAAATTTGAAAATAGTTGGTATGAGTAAATATAGTAATGCAAGAGCAAAGGAGTATGAACCATAGCTACAGAACCTGACCTGAGAACAAATCTTCTTCTCCTTTGAGCGTTGAGTTGGGATTCAGAGTGGTGGTCATGCTTTGGGCACTGCAGTTCCCTTACTAACTGCTCATGTTTGGGTGCTCTATGGTGGAGAAGGTGTTGTGTCAACTGGAACTGGGTTACTATCTGCCAGGGTTGGGGTTAGAAGGGGTGTAACTGGTTCTCTGTCCAACTGGGTAGGGGTACAATCTGCGAGAGTCTGGGTTATGTGTGGTGGATCTAGTCCTTGGGAAAGTACAACTGTGGTTCTATCTGCATCAACTAGTAGCACTATATTTTTTGAAGACCGTGTTGTTACTCCCTTAGATACTGCCATCACCCTCTCCAATTTAAATGGCTGATAAACAAGAAAAGTAATTGAAAGTATAGACATTTGTATGATAGACAGGTGCAATGGATAGTGGGGAATAAAAGAGGGCATGAAATAATTCACATTTATGTTGTCTAACCAAACAGGATAGCATGACACAATTTCACATATATGATTGCTAACTAAACAGGATAGCATGACACAATTTCACATTATGATGGCTAACTAAAAAAGATGGAAAGACATAGTTCAAAATATGATGACTATGTAAACAGGATGACATGATATAACTATATAATGTGTTTATTAAATAGGTTGGCATTCCATAATTCACATACATTCACAGATAGAATGCCATAATTCAAAATATGATGACTGTAAACACCAAACAAGATGAGATGATATAACTATATGATGTCTTTATTAAATGGGTTGCCATGCCATAATTCAGATAGATGATGTGAATGTACTATGTAAACATGATGGCATGATATAATTCAAATATATGATTTATATAGTAAGCAAGTAAGCAGATGGCAATCCATATATGATGTAAAAACTAAGCAATGCAAGACAACATGCATGACATGGGTAATATAACCATGCCAAGTTTGAGCATAGACCTCAGGGGGGAAATAGGACTGGTCATCAGTCTCCGAATCCTCCTCTAAGGATCTCTCTGTAACCAGCAAGATGGCTGCTTCAGCAGGTAGCATTGTCTACTCTGAATACCTTGTCTTCACTCCAGATACTTCCATCACCGCTTCAAATGGCTGATGCACATGAAGAGTAGTTGAATATACAAACGTTGTCGACAAATGGAACACATAATACAAAAAAAATGATAGCACGATATAATTGACATACATGATGATTGGCTAAACAACATGGCATTGCATAATTCACATATATATTGCCTTTGCAACAAGATAGCATTGCATAATTCACATATATAATGTCTTGCAACAAGATGACAATGCATAATTCACATATATGGTAATTAGACACTGAATAGGTGGCATTCACACAAAGCATGCCTAAACTAATCAAATGACATAGCAACGCAAGACACCATACACACGATATGAGCAACATAACCCTGCCAAGTTAGAGCATACACCTCGGGGGGGGGGGGGTAGGACTGGTCATTTGCCTTTGAATCCTCCTCTGAGGAGCTATCCGTAACCAGTGAGATATGCGCTTCGTCAGATAGCACAGTCTGCTCTGAAGACCCTGTTTTCACTCCAGAATTTTCCATCACTGTGTCAAATGGCTGATGCACACGAAGATCAGTTGAATGTACTAACATTGTTGACAAATGTAATATGTAACGAAAAAACAAGTGTCGGTGTCAAAACTGGCGGATCTCGGGTAGGGGGTCCCGATCTGTGCATCTTAGGCTGATGGTAACAGGAAGCAAGGGACACAATGTTTACCCAGGTTCGGGCCCTCTCGATGGAGGTAAAACCCTACTTCCTGCTTGATTAATATTGATGATATGAGTAGTACAAGAGTTGATCTACCACGAGATCATAGAGGCTAAACCCTAGAAGCTAGCCTATGATGATTATGATTGTGATCGTCCCTCTAAGGACCAACCTCTCCGGTTTATATAGACACCGAAGAGGGCTAGGGTTTACATGGAGTCGGTTACAAGGAAGGAAATATAATATCCAGATCGCCAAGCTTGTCTTCCACGCAAAGGAGAGTCCCATCCGGACATGGGACGGAGTCTTGAGTCTTGTATCTTCACGCTCCAGTAGTCCGGACGAAGTATATAGTCCGGCTGTCCGGATACCCCCTAATCCAGAACTCCCTTAGTAGCCCCTGAACCAGGCTTCAATGACGATGAGTCCAGCGCGCAGTCTTGTCTTCGTCATTGCAAGGCGGGTTCCTTTCTCCGAATACTCCAAAGTAATTATTGAACACTTAAACCTTGTCCGGATCTGCAAAATGATCTTCACATACCACCGTAGAGAGAATGATATTTCACAAATGCAATCTGCTGGCAACTTTTTTAGACAACGTGACATGTCATGACGGTCGGGTCATTATTCGAACCGTTTTCCCACAACCAACCACAGCGCATATTGCGAGGCGGTTTCCTTGACACGTTTTGTCAAAGAAGATATCGTGTCCCCTTATCACGTGATTCTCATCAATACGGGTATGGGTAATCCCATCGCGCCATCAATCGTGGCGCTTGGGAAGTAAGCGATTCTCAATGGGCAAGTGGGGAGGTGCACCGCTTTCGTCGCCTCTTATAAAGGGATAAGGGTTCCCCATTTTCACCCACGCCTTCTTCCTTCTCTGCTCGTCCTTGCCTCTCGAGCTCCAGCACCCTAGTCCAAGCCTTCTCCGCACAGCTAAACATGTCCGGAGCAGGAGGCAAGTGGGTGGCTTCCACCATGAAGGAGAAGCATATCGGGAATCTTCGGGCGGCCGGATACTTGGCCGCAGACATCACGCACCGGCTACCGGACGAAAGGCAGGTCATTCCAACCCCGGAACCCCACAAGAGAGTCATGTTCCTCGCCCACTTCATCCGTGGACTGGGGTTTCCACTTCATCCCTTCGTCCGCGGGCTCATGTTCTATTATGGGCTAGATTTCCATGATCTAGCCCCAAATTTCGTCCTCAACATCTCGGAGTTTATCGTCGTGTGCGAGGCCTTCCTCCGCATCAAGCCTCACTTTGGCTTGTGGCTACAAATCTTCTGTGTGAAGCTGAAGATCGTGAGAGGCCAGCAAGCGGAGTGCGGAGGGGCCATGGTGGGCAAGATGCCTAACATCACCTGGCTTGACGGCTCCTTCGCGAAGACCGTGAAAGGGTGGCAATCGGGGTGGTTCTACATCACTGAGCCACGCGACGCCAACTGGGCGGCGCCCCCAAATTCCGATCCGGAATCCCCATGCGGCTCACCTCCTGGGAAAGGAAGGGCCTGGCCTGGGGCGAGCCTGCGGAGCTGACCGGACTTCAGAACTGCATCAAGAACATGAAGGACAAGAAAATCAAGCTTGTCAACGTGGTCCAGGTCATGCTTGTCCGCCGGATTCTTCCGTGCCAAAGGCGGGTATTTAACCTGTGGGAGTTCGTCCCGGCCGAACACCAGACGATTCGAAAGCTCTACAGCATGACGCACAAAGACGCATGGAAGGCGCTGTTCAAGGCCTTCGAAGTACCTCCCCCCACATCCGAGGACCGTGGACTTCATGCCGCGCGGCCTCCTCGTCCGGTGAGTTTTCTGACTACCACCGGATTCAGTTCTTCCCAATATATTCATGGGGGAGTCTTAAGTAATTGGGTATATTTGATCAGGATTATGTGGAGATAGCGGAGCGGATTGACTGTCCGGCTCTGCTGCCAGAAGGTCCAGCCGATGCTCTCCTGACGGAGATGCTAGTCCCGCCGCCCAACAAGGCACCGGAAAAGAAGGCCTCGGGGGCCAGAAAGGGTCTCCAGCGTAAGGTCGTACCGGACGCCTCGTCCGAAGACGACGGGGCACACTCCTCCCCCGAGGGGGAGGAAGAAGAGGAAGGGACCGCCCCATCCGGAGAGGATGGGGGGCCTAAGAAGGCGGACTAGGGGGCCGGGAAAGGCACCGGGCGCAAGGCCGTCATACCCTCGTCGTCCGAAGGCAACAGGGCAGATTCCTCCCGCGGAGGCGGGGGGGAACACGAAGAAGTTCTGCCTCCCCACACGGGGAGGAGAAGAAGAGGAAAGCCGCCCCGGAGGGGGAGACTAGGTCGTCCAAGAAGGGAAAGGCGTCCCTTCCGGACTACTCCACCACTGCCGCTCATAGTGATGAGGAGTGGCTGCCCAGGGGAAGTCCCTAGCAAGATCGTAAGTCTCCGCACTCAATTGTACTTTAATGCGACTTTGCTTCATAGTCTTGTTATAACGCCAAACATATATGCAGTCCGGCCAGAGTCCATCCCAAGGTATCATCTTCGGATGGTTCTTTGAGTGATTCAGAGATGAACTCGCTCCCGACAGCCACTACTCCTCGACCTGCGGATGACATAGAGGTGTTGTCCCAAAGGCTCCCGGAGCAGGGGGAGGTGACTCTGGAGGCGCCCCAAGGCGGGATTCCAGACGCCAGGCACACGGGGTATAGGATCCCTGCGGATCATGCCGATGAGAGCCGCAACTAGCCGGGCTCTCAGCCGGATACTGTGCCGGAACCTTCGATGGTTCCGGATTCGGGCAGGCGGCCCCTCGCTAGGGAGGGCGAGCCGTCTGTGCCGATGACTTCTGTTATGCCAGAGGCATCGGATAGTCTGCTGGAAGCGTTTCGTGGCGCTTCCATGGATGACGAGCACCGTACTCTTATGAGTGCGGTGATTTAGAAGGTTCTGTCTGCCAAGAGCGGACTAACCGAAGCTTGCACCAGCCTCCTGACGGGCTTTGAGGTAAGTAATAAAAATGTAAAATTATCACCCGATAGGTAGTAGCCCCTGATACTCTGTTTGGTGTTCGGAAAGAAGAGCCAAACGGAGGGTCAATTAAAATCCGCAGGAGTCTAATAGTAAGTGTGCATGTGAATAAGCAGGTTGTGCTGCTTGCCGCTGCTGTCCGCACAGCCGAGGTCGCCGGACTAAAACGGGACGTGGAGCAGGCGCAGGGAAAGATCGGCCTCACGAAGAGGCAGGTCGAAGAGAACAAAGGTGAGTGATACCCCGTTCGCATATAATGAAGGATAGATAAAATTGGTTATTCTAATGACAAAGCGTCGTGACTTTGTAACAGGGGCCACCACCGAAGTGGCGTCTCTGAAGAAAGCGCTGTCCGAGGCCGAGGACAAGGCGGCTCTGGAGTGCAAGGAGCACGAGAAGCAAGATGCTAGTGGGCGAGGTACAACAAGAGCTCCAGGAGCTCGGCAAAAAGTTCGAGTCCTTGGAGCATGATCTTAAGATGAAAGAGACTGAGCTTGCGAAGGCCCTTGCGAGTGTGAAAGACGCCAAGGCCGAAGCCGAAAAGGCACAACAGGAAATCCAGGCAGCCAAGAAGATAGTGGCGGGTAAGACATTCTTTATGCAAAGCAAGCATGTGGAGGAGGCATTTCTTTTACTTACCTGAATTCGGAGATCTCTAGGGGCATTCGCAGATCTACCATGCAGCGTATCAGATGCCGTGGAGTTCTACCATGCCGAGGAGGGGAGCTCAACGAAGAAGCTGTTCTGGTCCCAGTATGCTGGGGCCGAACACCTAATGCCTCTGAGTGACCAACTGAAGTAGTTGGTTGAACTCCACAGGGCGGCCGAAGTGGCTATGAAAGATTTCATAGTCCGGATGTGGCCTGGTGAGCCCCTGCCCACTAGCTACTTCGGCCTTATCAAGCGGATGGTAAATGCTTGTCCGCGGCTTGAAGTGATCAAGCGATCCATTTGCATTGAGGGTGCCCGCCGGGCCTTTGCCCGTGCGAAGGTGCATTGGGGCAAGCTGGATGAGGAGAAGTTGGTGAAGGACGGGCCGCCGGAGGGCAAGGCGCGTCGCTATCCCGAGAAATATTATGATGGCGTTATGAAGGGCGCTCGTTTTGTGGCCGATGAATGTACCAAGGACACGATCCTTGAGTAAATGTACTCCTGTCGTTGTTGTAATATAAAGACGAAGTTACTTGCGCTATGTAGCGCTGTTTGATTTAAAATATTACCTTCTGTGCGACTGTTTATAGAATTCTGAAAGTAGGCCAGTCATCGGCTTCTGCCCCCACGTAACTAGTATCGGGCTGTTCCTGAAAAAACCCGGACACTCTTTATCCAATTTTTTGGCCCCTTAAGGAGGTATCCGGCCCAGCGAACAAGGCAATCGGACTATGCGGCTTTATAACTTTCACTTAGCCATAGAAGTCTACAATTTTAAATTTCGGCGAAGCCCCTAGAATTCGGAAGGCCGAATTGGGGCGCTATATACGCCTAAATCGGACGAGGCCTATTCCTCGCCTAAAGCAAAAAAAATCTTTAAGGATTTTAAGACCTCTCGAACAGCGACCAGCTCTCGCCGCATCATGCCGGTCAGTTTTCAACTTTCTCTACTGAGGCGCTCGTCCGGAAGAACCGGGACACAATCGCAGTAGTTCTCCCTGCGCTACCTTAGCCGATATAACGGAACGTAAGGTACCAAAACAAGGGAGCCAGGCAAACCTAACTATTGACCCAAGACGTGATTCAAAGCTGATGCATATAGTGCTATAAGTTTGGGGTGCCGCACTATTGAAAGTGGTCGGACTTGTTTTGCCGTATTATGGGGCACCATAAGAAGCCCCTGGCCAACTGATTGTACCAAGGTGTACGGATGCAATATTAAATAAACATTTGTAAGAAAAATGCGCAAATAGGAATAATAAGATGACGCTATATATTATCTCCCATTGATGAATAATACGTTTAAGCGCATTTTTACAATGGGTGCGTTTAAGCAGAAGTAAATATGACTATTTAACATGTCCTATCCAAGGGCAGGCTGCATGTAGGTATATAAAATAGGTATAACAATCGTGAACAGATTCCACCTGGGTATTTCCTTTTGTGTGCAAAGCCTGTTGCCTCCTTGGTTTTCTCTCCCGTGTAAGTCCGACAATCCGGCTCTTCTGAAGAGGCTGCCCTAAAGCAGTGTCCTGAAAGATACAAAGGGAGGGTTATGAAGGTATGTTGCGGTTATACCGCACTGTTGACTGAGTCACTGCTGCACCTCCGCCTACGCCCATGGTATTTTGAGTGCGTAATTGTGTACGCGTGGCATGAATGCTGCTTTGATGGGGCTTGAGTGGAGGCCGGACTGCTAGTCGCTCTCTTGGCGTGCCTGATGATCCTGTTGCGGGGTGCTCCGGACTCGCTTGACGACGCTTGAGGTTGTCGTCGCCGGATTGGTGGTTTGTCGGAGGAGGCCTGTCGGTGTCAAAACCGGCGGATCTTGGGTAGGGGGTCCCGAACTGTGCGTCTAGGCAGATGGTAACAGGAGACAAGGGACATGATGTTTTTACCCAGGTTCGAGCCCTCTCGATGGAGGTAAAATCCTACTCCTTCTTGATTAATATTGATGATATGGGTAGTACAAGAGTAGATCTACCACGAGATCGGAGTGGCTAAACCCTAGAAGCTAACCTATGGTATGATTGTTGTTCGTCCTATGGACTAAAACTCTCCGGTTTATATAGACACCGAAGAGGGCTAGGGTTACACAGAGTCAGTTACAATGGGAGGAGATCTTCATATCGTATCGCCAAGCTTGCCTTCCACGCCAAGGAAAGTCCCATCCGGACACAGGATGGAGTCTTCAATCTTGTATCTTCATAGTCCAGGAGTCCGGCCAAAGGTCTTAGTCCGGCCATCCGGACACCCCCTAATTCAGGACTCCCTCAGTAGCCCGTGAACCAGGCTTCAATGACAACGAGTCCGGCGTGCAAGTTGTCTTCGGCATAGCAAGGCGGGTTCCTCCTCCGAATATTCCATAGAAGATGTTGAACACCAGGGTAATGTCCGGCTCTGCAAAATAAGTTCCACATTCCACCATAGAGAGAATAATTTTTTCATCAATCGGATATGCTGACGTATTCCGCAGCGTGACATCATGCCACGGCCAGTCTTTTATTCATTTTACTGTTCCACCTCAGCGTGTTTAGCGAGGCGGTTTCCTTGGCACGTCTTGTCAAAGCAGAGATCGTGTCCCCTTATTCTGGGATTCTCATCAATACGGGCATGGGTAACCCAACCGCGCCATTAACCGTGGCGCTTGGGAGATAAGAGAGTTCTATTAGGCCGGTGGGGGGCTCGTAGTTTTGGCCGCCCATATAAGGGGATAAGAATCCGCCCCTTTCATTCACGCCTTCTTCCTCTTCTGCTTATTCGTCCCTGCGCACTCGAGCTCCAACGACCAAGCCCGCATTCCCCACCTCAACCTACTCCAATCATGTCCGGAGCGGGAGGTAGATGGATGGCCTCCTCCGTCACGTAGGGGCAAATCAAAAAGTTGAGGACGGCCGGATACTTGTCTGACGACATCGCGCACCGGCTTCCAGATGCAGGGCAACTCATCCCCACTCCCAGGCCCCATGAGAGGGTTGTTTTTCTTCCCCATTTCCTCCGCGGACTGGGTTTTCCTCTTCACCCATTCGTCCGGGGGCTCATGTTCTACTACGGCCTGGACTCCCACGATCTGGCCCCGAACTTTATCCTCAACATCTCGGCGTTCATCGTCGTGTGTGAGGCCTTCCTCTGCATCCAGCCCCACTTTGGCTTATGGCTGAAGACTTTTAACATCAAGCCGAAAGTGGTGAGCGGCCATCAAGCGGAGTGCGGAGGTGCCATGGTGGGCCGAATGGCCAAGGACCTATGGCTCGAAGGCTCCTTCGTGGAGACAATAAAAGGGTGGCAATCGGGGTGGTTCTACATCACCGAGCCACGCGACCCCAACTGGGAAGCGGCCCCCGAATTCCGATCTAGCTTTCCCACACGGCTCACCTCCAGGAAAGAGACGGGCTTAACATGGGGAGATTTGGAAGAGCTGACCGGACTTCAAACCTGCGTCAAAAAGCTGGTCAACAAGAACCTCAAGCTCGTCAACATAGTCCAGGTCATGCTTATCCGCCGGATCCTCCCATGCCAACAACGGGCCTTCAAATCATGGGAGTTCGATCCGGCACAACACCAAGCCTTGAGCGGGCTCTTCGATACTACGTACGAAGACGCCTGGAAGGTGCTGTTTAAGGGCGCCGAGGCCCCCGCATCCGCTACCAAAGATCGCGGATTCAGCTCGCGGCGTCGAGCCAACGAGGTAAGTTGTTCTGACCTTTACAGGACTCTTTTCTCTCATAGTATAACTCTATGCGGGATCTAAACTCCCCTACCTTTGACAGGACTAGCTGAAGAAGTCCGGACAGGTTAGATGTCTAGCTCCCCTACCAGAAGATCCAGTGGACGCCCGATTGACAGGGCTGCTGGTTCCGGCACCCCACGTGGTGCCGGAGAAGAAGGCCAAGAATAAGGTCACGGGGACTTGAAAGAGTTCCCGGTGCCTGGCGGTGTCGGATTCGCCCGACAACCCCGACGCACCCTCCGCCTCCGAAGACGAGGAGGAGGAAGAAGAAGAAGATGCCTCTCCCCCTCCAACGGGGGGAGGAAAGAAAAGAAAGGACGCCCCAACTAGGGAAGCCGGAGGGTCCAAGAAAGGGAAGACCCTTCTGCCGGACTACGCCCCCGATGCCGAAGATGGCGGGGGGGGGGGGGGGGGGGGAATGGCCATCCAGGGTCAAGCCCCTGGCAAAATCGTAAGTGTCCGGCTACCCGAATGACTTATTGCACTCCTTTATTATTCGATAGCTTCTGACACCGAATTTAATTATGCAGTCCGCCCAGAGCTCAGCTTGGCGGTTCGTCGAGCGGCTCCCTGAATTCGCTGGACGTGAATAGCGCTTCACTTCCGACGGCCTCCTCCCCTCTTCCTACAGACGACGCTGAGGTGGAGTCCCGTAGGGGACAAAACCCGGAGGAGGTGGTCCTGGAGGCGCCACAAGGCGACCTTCCGGACTCCAGGCCCAAAGGGGGTAAAGCTCCGGAGGGATCTAAGTCCGGCCCCGGGCTGGACACTGCTCCGGAACCATCAACGGTTCCAGAGTCCGACAGGCGGCGCCTTCATAAGAAGGGCAAGCCTACGACACCGGCGACCCCGTCCATCCGGAGGCGCCGAAAAATTTGTTGGAGGTGCTTAACGGCGCCTCCATCGATGAGGAACACCACACTGTTATGAGTGCAGTGATTCAGAAGGTTCAGTCCGCTAAGAGCGGTCTGACGGAAGCTTGTACAAGCCTGTTATCAGGCTTTGAGGTATGTGTTAAAAACATATAAAAAATATTACCGCATAGACAGTAGCCCCTGATGCTCAGTTCGGTGTTCGGAAAGAAAAGCCGAGCTGAGGATCTAAAAAGATATACGCAGGAGTCTAATAAAAAGATGTCAATATGGGAATGCAGGCTGCGCTGCTGACCTCTGCCGCACTGACTGCGGAGGTCAATGCATTGAAGGAAAGCCTCGAGCGGTCCGAGAGCGAGCTCGGCCGTGCCAAAAAGCAGCTCGAGGATAAAGAGGGTACATAGTACCTCTTGTAAATGTATATAGAAATACTTGGTTGCAAAATAATAACAGGACCAACGTAAATGTTGCAGGAGCCACGACCGAGGTGGCGACCCTGAAGGAGGCGGTCTCCAGGGCTGAAAAGAGTGCGGCCTTGGAGCGCACCGAGCGAGAGAAGCAGGAGGCGCGGGTGGCGGAGGTGCGGCAAGAGCTCCAGGCTCTCGTGGAAAAACACGAGAGTTTGGAGCCTGACTCGAAGACTCGAGAGTCCGAGCTTGCCTTGGCTCTTGAGAGTGCCAAGACCGCTAAGGCCGAAGCCTAGAAGGCCCTTCAGGAGATCGAGGCAATGAAGAAGATATCGGCGGGTAAGGCATTCTTTATGCAAAGCAAAAATATAAAAGTTAATTATCTGCTACTTACCCGAATCCGGAGCTCTCCAGGAGCGTTCGCTGATCTGCCCCGTAGTGTGTCTGATGCCGCCGCATACTACCGAGCCGAAGAGGGGAGCTCGACGGAAAAAGTTTCTGGTCTCAGTATTCTGAGGCCGAACATCCGGTGCCCCTGAGCGACCAGCTGAAAAAAAAACCTCGCGAACAGCTGATAAGTCCGGTTCCTCGCTCGAAGCGGCATAAGTCTTTAAGGACTCAAAAAAAACCTCGCGAACAGCGACCGGTCTCTCGCACTATCATGACATTTAGTTTTAGCTTTCTCTACTGAGGTGTTAACCCAGCTCAACTGGGGCACAATCGCAGTAGTTCTCCCAGCGCTACGTTAGCCAACAATGCGGAACGTAAGGTACCAAAACATGGGAGCCGGGCAAACCCAACTATTGACCAAAAACATGAGGCGGTTTCCTTGGCACGTCTTGTCAAAGCAGAGATCGTGTCCCCTTATTCTGGGATTCTCATCAATACGGGCATGGGTAACCCAACCGCGCCATTAACCGTGGCGCTTGGGAGATAAGAGAGTTCTATTAGGCCGGTGGGGGGCTCGTAGTTTTGGCCGCCCATATAAGGGGATAAGAATCCGCCCCTTTCATTCACGCCTTCTTCCTCTTCTGCCTATTCGTCCCTGCGCACTCGAGCTCCAACGACCAAGCCCGCATTCCCCACCTCAACCTACTCCAATCATGTCCGGAGCGGGAGGTAGATGGATGGCCTCCTCCGTCACGTAGGGGCAAATCAAAAAGTTGAGGACGGCCGGATACTTGTCTGACGACATCGCGCACCGGCTTCCAGATGCAGGGCAACTCATCCCCACTCCCAGGCCCCATGAGAGGGTTGTTTTTCTTCCCCATTTCCTCCGCGGACTGGGTTTTCCTCTTCACCCATTCGTCCGGGGGCTCATGTTCTACTACGGCCTGGACTCCCACGATCTGGCCCCGAACTTTATCCTCAACATCTCGGCGTTCATCGTCGTGTGTGAGGCCTTCCTCTGCATCCAGCCCCACTTTGGCTTATGGCTGAAGACTTTTAACATCAAGCCGAAAGTGGTGAGCGGCCATCAAGCGGAGTGCGGAGGTGCCATGGTGGGCCGAATGGCCAAGGACCTATGGCTCGAAGGCTCCTTCGTGGAGACAATAAAAGGGTGGCAATCGGGGTGGTTCTACATCACCGAGCCACGCGACCCCAACTGGGAAGCGGCCCCCGAATTCCGATCTAGCTTTCCCACACGGCTCACCTCCAGGAAAGAGACGGGCTTAACATGGGGAGATTTGGAAGAGCTGACCGGACTTCAAACCTGCGTCAAAAAGCTGGTCAACAAGAACCTCAAGCTCGTCAACATAGTCCAGGTCATGCTTATCCGCCGGATCCTCCCATGCCAACAACGGGCCTTCAAATCATGGGAGTTCGATCCGGCACAACACCAAGCCTTGAGCGGGCTCTTCGATACTACGTACGAAGATGCCTGGAAGGTGCTGTTTAAGGGCGCCGAGGCCCCCGCATCCGCTACCGAAGATCGCGGATTCAGCTCGCGGCGTCGAGCCAACGAGGTAAGTTGTTCTGACCTTTACGGGACTCTTTTCTCTCATAGTATAACTCTATGCGGGATCTAAACTCCCCTACCTTTGACAGGACTAGCTGAAGAAGTCCGGACAGGTTAGATGTCTAGCTCCCCTACCAGAAGATCCAGTGGACGCCCGATTGACAGGGCTGCTGGTTCCGGCACCCCACGTGGTGCCGGAGAAGAAGGCCAAGAATAAGGTCACGGGGACTTGAAAGAGTTCCCGGTGCCTGGCGGTGTCGGATTCGCCCGACAACCCCGACGCACCCTCCGCCTCCGAAGACGAGGAGGAGGAAGAAGAAGAAGATGCCTCTCCCCCTCCAACGGGGGGAGGAAAGAAAAGAAAGGACGCCCCAACTAGGGAAGCCGGAGGGTCCAAGAAGGGGAAGACCCTTCTGCCGGACTACGCCCCCGATGCCGAAGATGGCGGGGGGGGGGGGGAATGGCCATCCAGGGTCAAGCCCCTGGCAAAATCGTAAGTGTCCGGCTACCCGAATGACTTATTGCACTCCTTTATTATTCGATAGCTTCTGACACCGAATTTAATTATGCAGTCCGCCCAGAGCTCAGCTTGGCGGTTCGTCGAGCGGCTCCCTGAATTCGCTGGACGTGAATAGCGCTTCACTTCCGACGGCCTCCTCCCCTCTTCCTACAGACGACGCTGAGGTGGAGTCCCGTAGGGGACAAAACCCGGAGGAGGTGGTCCTGGAGGCGCCACAAGGCGACCTTCCGGACTCCAGGCCCAAAGGGGGTAAAGCTCCGGAGGGATCTAAGTCCGGCCCCGGGCTGGACACTGCTCCGGAACCATCAACGGTTCCAGAGTCCGACAGGCGGCGCCTTCATAAGAAGGGCAAGCCTACGACACCGGCGACCCCGTCCATCCGGAGGCGCCGAAAAATTTGTTGGAGGTGCTTAACGGCGCCTCCATCGATGAGGAACACCACACTGTTATGAGTGCAGTGATTCAGAAGGTTCAGTCCGCTAAGAGCGGTCTGACGGAAGCTTGTACAAGCCTGTTATCAGGCTTTGAGGTATGTGTTAAAAACATATAAAAAATATTACCGCATAGACAGTAGCCCCTGATGCTCAGTTCGGTGTTCGGAAAGAAAAGCCGAGCTGAGGATCTAAAAAGATATACGCAGGAGTCTAATAAAAAGATGTCAATATGGGAATGCAGGCTGCGCTGCTGACCTCTGCCGCACTGACTGCGGAGGTCAATGCATTGAAGGAAAGCCTCGAGCGGTCCGAGAGCGAGCTCGGCCGTGCCAAAAAGCAGCTCGAGGATAAAGAGGGTACATAGTACCTCTTGTAAATGTATATAGAAATACTTGGTTGCAAAATAATAACAGGACCAACGTAAATGTTGCAGGAGCCACGACCGAGGTGGCGACCCTGAAGGAGGCGGTCTCCAGGGCTGAAAAGAGTGCGGCCTTGGAGCGCACCGAGCGAGAGAAGCAGGAGGCGCGGGTGGCGGAGGTGCGGCAAGAGCTCCAGGCTCTCGTGGAAAAACACGAGAGTTTGGAGCCTGACTCGAAGACTCGAGAGTCCGAGCTTGCCTTGGCTCTTGAGAGTGCCAAGACCGCTAAGGCCGAAGCCTAGAAGGCCCTTCAGGAGATCGAGGCAATGAAGAAGATATCGGCGGGTAAGGCATTCTTTATGCAAAGCAAAAATATAAAAGTTAATTATCTGCTACTTACCCGAATCCGGAGCTCTCCAGGAGCGTTCGCTGATCTGCCCCGTAGTGTGTCTGATGCCGCCGCATACTACCGAGCCGAAGAGGGGAGCTCGACGGAAAAAGTTTCTGGTCTCAGTATTCTGAGGCCGAACATCCGGTGCCCCTGAGCGACCAGCTGAAAAAAAAACCTCGCGAACAGCTGATAAGTCCGGTTCCTCGCTCGAAGCGGCATAAGTCTTTAAGGACTCAAAAAAAACCTCGCGAACAGCGACCGGTCTCTCGCACTATCATGACATTTAGTTTTAGCTTTCTCTACTGAGGTGTTAACCCAGCTCAACTGGGGCACAATCGCAGTAGTTCTCCCAGCGCTACGTTAGCCAACAATGCGGAACGTAAGGTACCAAAACATGGGAGCCGGGCAAACCCAACTATTGACCAAAGACATGATTCGGAGCCGATGCATATAGTGCTATAAGTTCGGGGTGCTGCACTCATGAGAGTGTTCGGTCTTCTCACACCATGTTATGGGGTGTTGTAAGCCCCTGGTGTATTGTTCGTACCAAAGTGTACGGTTGCAGAATGTCATGACTGAACATATTTGTATATAAAAAATAGATAAGTACAAAAATAGATAAGAGCTATATATTGTTTATTAAAAAATGGCTGCTGCGAAAGCAGAACGATACAAGAAGTGCGGTAAGCAAGAAATGGGAGTATTTGACATCTTCCCCTCCAGGGGCAAGCTGCGGGATTGTAAGTAAAACAGGTATTAAACTCGTTATAGAGACCACCTGGACGTTTGAAGTGGTTTGCTCTCTCCCTGGCTGTTGCATCGTGGGTTCGGCGAGTGTATTGCCGGATAGGCCTTCCGAATAGTTGGGTCCTGAAAGTGTGTAAAAAGGAAAACGGCGAAATAGGGAGCCCCTTAGTGCGGTTGAGTCGCATTCTGGGCGTGCCATTGTTGTGCCCCTCCCCTTATGCCCATGGTATCTCTAAGGCGTAATTATGTACGCGTGGTACTAGTATCGCCATTTGGCGGGGGTTGGGATTGGGGCCGCACTACTATGCTTGCTCGGAACGTGCCAGCCGGATTAGTTGTAGGTTACTTCGGGCTCGCTTGACGTTGTCCGGACGTTTGACGCCTGGATTGGAGAACTGCCTTGAGAGGCTACTCTGTACTTCCACCGCCAGGGCCGCTGTGTGCTCCTCCGTTCGGAGAGAGCGTTCGGTGTTTCCGTTTACCGTGATTACTCCGCGAGGTCCTGGCATCTTGAGCTTGAGATATGCATAGTGCGGCACCGCATTGAATTTTGCAAATGCGGTTCGTCCAAGCAGGGCGTGATAGCCGCTGCGGAATGGGACTATGTCGAAGATTAACTCCTCGCTCCGGAAGTTATCCGGGGATCCGAAGACCACTTCGAGTGTAACCGAGCCTGTACAGCTGGCCTCTACACCTGGTATGATGCCTTTGAAGGTTGTCTTTGTGGGTTTAATCCTTGAAGGACCGATGCCCATTTTTCGCACTGTGTCCTGGTAAGCAGGTTCAGGCAACTGCCGCCGTCCATTAGGACTCTGGTAAGGTGAAATCCGTCGATAATTGGGTCTAGGACCAGTGCGGCGAATCCGCCGTGACGGATGCTGGTGGGATGGTCCCTTCGATCGAAGGTGATCGGGCAGGAGGACCATGGGTTGAACTTTGGGGCGACTGGCTCCAACGCATAGACATCCTTGAGAGCACGCTTCCGCTCCCTTTTGGGGATGTGGGTTGCGTATATCATGTTCACCGTCCGAACTTGCGGGGGAAATCCCTTCTGTCCTTTGTTGTTCGGCGGCCGGGGCCCCTCCTCGTCATCGCTATGTAGCCCCTTGTCTCTAGTTTCGGCACTTAACTTGCCTGCCTGCTTGAACACCCAACAATCCCTGTTGGTGTGATTGGCTGGCTGTTCGGGGGTGCCGTGTATCTGGCTCGAGCGATCGAGTATCCGGTCTAAGCTGGATGGGCCCTGAAGGTTTCTTTTGAATGGCTTCTTCCGCTGACCCGGTTTAGAGCCTCTGAATCCGGCATTGACTGCCGTATCTTCAGTATTGTCACCGTTAATGCGGCGCTTATGCTTGTTGCGACGTGACCTGCCGTTGTTGTTCTTGGTATCCGAATTGCCGGGACTCTTGGTTATGTTATTGCTACGAGCTAGCCAGCTGTCTTCTCCCGCACAAAAGCGGGTCATGAGTGTCGTGAGGGCTGCCATAGATTTCGGCTTTTCCTGTCCTAGGTGCCGGGCAAGCCATTTGTCTCAGATGTTGTGCCTGAAGGCTGCAAGGGTCTCGGCGTCCGGACAGTCGACTATTTGGTTTTTCTTGGTTAGGAACCGTGTCCCGAATTGTCTGGCCGATTCCTCTTGCTGCTGGATTATGTGGCTTAGGTCATCGGCGTCTGTTCGTCGTACATACGTGCCCTAGAAGTTGTCAAGGAATGCGGATTCCAGGTCCTCCCAACAACTAATTAACTCCGCTGGCAGGCTGTTAAGCCAATGTCGAGCTGGTCCTTTAAGCTTGAGCGGGAGGTATTTGATGATGTGTAGATCATCACCACGGGCCATGTGGATATGAAGGAGATAATCCTCGATCCATACCGCAGGATCTATTGTGCCATCGTATGATTCGATGTTTACGGATTTGAAGCCTTCGGGGATTTGATGATCCATTACTTCGTCTGTGAAGCATAGTGGGTGTCCGGCGCCCCTGTACTAGGCTATATCACGACGCAGCTCGGACGAGCTTGGTCTGTTGTATTCGGCCGGGCCGTACTTATTATGTCCAGCGTGACGGCTAGCGTCATGTGAATCGGGGCGCCCATGCGATCCGTAGATCGATCTTGTTTGCCTTGCCTTATTCTCCAAGATGTCTCGCAGGTCTGTTGCGTCTCCCCGTACTCTGGTATGTTTTGAGCGGTGCCGGGGTGCGGCTTGGGTCGAGCGCCTGAAGGCCTCTCTATCGCGGCCGCGGGGTGGCCCATCGGGCACATCGTACGCTGGTGATGTAGGTTTAGTTGCTTCCTCCTCAAGTTGGGGTAGCGGCCTGCGCTTTGGGTAGCTCTTGGATGGGCATTCTAGTTTATACTCTTCGGCCGCCAGGACTTCGGTCCATCTGTCGGCTAGCAAGTCTTGGTCAGCTCTAAGCTGCTGCTGTTTCTTCTTGAGGCTGCTTGCCGTGGCTACAAGCCTGCGTTTGAAACGCTCTTGTTCGACGGGATCCTCTGGCACGACGAATTTGTCGTTGTCGAGGCTTGCCTCATGTTCGGAGGGAGGCATATAATTGTCGTCCTCATCCTCTTTGTCGGACGCTCTCTCATGAGGGCTGGCTCCTTCGTCCTCCTGCACTGAATCCTGCTGGAGGGGGTTGTCTTCGGCGCTATCCGGCGTGTTGTTATCTCCAGTGCCGGAATCACCGTTTTTGCTTTGGCGGGACTTAGAGCGGCGCCGCTGACGTTGGCGCTTGGGTTGCTTCTTGGAGGGATCATCCTCCGTTTTCTCCTCGCCATCCCCCACTTTAGGGGTGTCCACCATGTATATGTCATATGACGAGGTGGCTTTCCAGTTCCCTATAGGTGCTGGTTCTTGATCGTCTCCTTCATCGGCGTCCATGCCGTCGATGTCTTCGGAGTCAAAGTCGAGCATGTCGGTTAAATCGTCGACAGTGGCTACGAAGTGGGTGCTGGGTGGGCTTCGAATTTCTTCGTCGTCCGCATCCCAACCATGTTGGCCGTAGTTCGGCCAGGGCTCTCCTGACAAAGAGAGAGACTTTAATGAATTCAGGATATTGCCAAAAGGCGAGTGCTGAAAGACGTCCGCGGCGGTGAACTCCATGACCGGAGCCCAATCGGGCTTAATCGGAAGAGGTGCGGGATTTACGGAGTCAGGATCGGAGTCCGGCACCTTGGATTCACGGGCCTTGCGAAGGACTAGGCTGGTATCCGGCTCTATCGCCGTAGAGGTTGCAGCTTCCGGGGCGGCGTCCAACCGTCCGTCCCCGACTGGCGCAGTGGGCTCCAAGCTAATGGTCGGAGCGGACACCTGAGCAACGCTGTGGGTGTTGTCCGATGGCAGAGCTAAATCATGCCCATCGTGGCAGTGCGGCGCACCCGGTCGTGGCTTGAATCCGTCGAAGATCAAGTCCCCGTGGATGTCGGCCGTGTAGTTTAAGTTTCCAAACCTGACCTGATGGCCAGGGGCGTAGCTTTCGATCCGCTCCAGATGGCCGAACGAGTTGGCCCGCAGTGCGAAGCCGCCGAATACGAAGATCTGTCCGGGGAGAAAAGTCTCATCCCAGAACGCATCGCGATTGACGAGCGAAGAAGCCATCGGGCCTAAAGGCGACGACACAGAGGAACTCTCAATGAAAGCACCAATGTCGGTGTCAAAACCGGCGGATCTCGGGTAGGGGGTCCCGAACTGTGCGTCTAGGTGGATGGTAACAGGAGACAAGGGACACGATGTTTTTACCCAGGTTCGGGCCCTCTCGATGGAGGTAAAACCCTACTCCTGCTTGATTAATATTGATGATATGGGTAGTACAAGAGTAGATCTACCATGAGATCGGAGTGGCTAAACCCTAGAAGCTAGCCTAGGTATGATTGTTGTTCGTCCTATGGACTAAAACTCTCTGGTTTATATAGACACCGGAGAGGGCTAGGGTTACACAGAGTCGGTTACAATGGGAGGAGATCTTCATATCGTATCTCCAAGCTTGCCTTCCACGCCAAGGAAAGTCCCATCCGGACACGGGACGGAGTCTTCAATCTTGTATCTTCATAGTCCAGGAGTCCGGCCAAAGGTCTTAGTCCGGCCATACGGACACCCCCTAATCCAGGACTCCCTCAAGGCCACATTGTACTTCCGCCACGAGGGCTGCAGTATGCTATTCTGTACGGAGAGAGCGGACCATGTTTCCGTTGACTGTTATGACCCCGCGCGGTCCTGGCATCTTGAGCTTGAGGTATGCATAGTGTGGTACCGCATTGAATCTAGCGAATGCGGTTCATCCAAGCAGTGTGTGGTAACCGCTATAGAAAGGGACAATATCGAAGATTAACTCTTCGCTTCAGAAGTTATCCGGAGATCCGAAGACCACTTCCAATGTTATAGAGCCCGTGCAACGGGCCTCTACTCCAGGAATTACACCTTTAAAGGTGGTTTTGGTGGGCTTGATCCTTGAAGGGTCGATGCCCATTTTGTGCACTGTGTCCTGATAGAGCATGTTCAGGCTGCTGTTGCCGTCCATAAGGACTCGAGTGAGGTGGAATCCATTGATGATTGGGTCTAGGACCAATGCGGCTGAGTCGCCGTGACGGATGCTGGTAGGGTGATATCTACAATCAAAGGTGATCGGCCAAGCTGACCATGGGTTGAATTTGGGGGCGACTGGCTCCATGGCATAGACGTCCCGTAGTGCTTGCCTCCGTTCCCGCTTTGGAATGTGGGTGGCGTAGATCATGTTGACCGTTTTCACCTAGGGAGGAAATTTCTTCTATCCCCCCATGTTCGGACGCCGGGGCTCCTCGTCATCGTCGTTGTGCAGCCCCTTGTCCTTGTTTTCGGTGTTTATTTTACCTGCCTGTTTGAACACCCAGCAGTCTCTATTAGTGTGGTTGGCTGGCTTGTCCGGGGTGCCATGAATTTTGCACGAGCGTTCCAGTATGCGGTCCAGACTGGACGGTCCCTGATTGTTTCTTTTGAACGGCTTTTTTCGTTGAACGGATTTGGATCCGCTGAATCCGGCGTTGACTGCCGTGTCTTCCGTGTTGTCGCCGTTGTTTCGTCGCTTTTGTCTGTTGCGCCATGGCTTGCCGTTATTGTCGCAGACATCCGAAGTGCCAGAATGTGGCGTAGCGCTGCTGCAAGCCAACCAGCTGTCCTCGCCCGTGCAAAAGCGGGTCATTAGTGTCGTGAGTGCTGCCATGGACTTGGGTTTTTCCTGGCCGAGTTGTCGGACGAGCCACTCGTCATGGATATTATGCTTAAAGGCCGCCAGGGCTTCGGCGTCCAGACAGTCGACTATTTGGTTCTTTTTAGTTAGGAACCGAGTCCATAATTTCCTGGCTGACTCTCCGGGCTGTTGAGTAATGTGGCTCAAGTCATTGGAGTCCGGTGGTCGCACGTATGTGCCCTGGAAGTTGTTGAGGAACGCGTCTTCCAGGTTTTCCCAACTGCCAATGGAATTTGCGGGCAGGCTGTTTAGCCAGTGCCGTGTGGGTCCTTTGAGCTTAAGGGGAAGATACTTGATGGCGTGTAGATCGTCTCCGTGGGCCATGTGAATGTGGAGAAGGAAATCTTCGATCCATACTGCAGGGTCTGTTGTGACATCGTATGATTCGATGTTTATGGGTTTGAACCCTTCTAGGAATTCATGATCCATCACTTTGTCAGTGAAGCAGAGGGGGTGTGCGGCGCCTCTGTGCCGGGCTATGTGGCTACGCAGTTCGAATTGGTCTGGGTGGCTGTGTTCGGCCCGGCCGGACTTGTTGATAGTGTATCCGGCGTGACGGTCATCGTCGCGTGTTGGGGTGCGCCCCCGCGATCCGTAGATCGATCTTGGCTGTCCTGCTTTGTTTTCCAGTATATCTTGCAGGTCTTGCCTGTTGCCCCGGGCCGTGTTGTATTGGCGTGGGGGTGCGAGCTGGTATTCGGGCTGATATGCCGTTTTATCCCGGCCACGAGGTGGCCGGTCAGCCGTGTGGCGCTCAAGTCCGTATTCCTCAGCTGCCAGGACTTCAGTCCATCTATCTATGAGCAGGTCTTGATCAGCTTGGAGTTGCTGCTGCTTCTTTTTCAGGCCCCTTGTAGTGGCCATAAGCCGGCGCTTGAAGCGCTCCTGCTCCACGGGATCCTCAGGCATGCCGAACTCGTCGTCGCCGAGGCTAATCTCATCTTCGGAGGGGGCATGTAGTTGTCCTCCTCCGGATATCCGTCCGCCGCCTGTTCGTCTGGGCTGACCTGCCCGTCTTCCTGCTCGGCCTGCTCGAAGGCAGGCTGATCAGGGTTGTATTCACCGTCAGCACCATCCGGATTGCTTTCGTCACCTGTGACGGTGTTGTTGTGGCGGGGCTTGGAGCGGCGTCGATGACGCCCATGCTTTGCTTTCTTCCCTGAGGGGTTATCCTCCGTTGCCTCATCGCCATTGGTTTCCTTCGGGGTGTCCACCATATATATCATATGAGGAGGTGGCTGTCCACCGCCCTGTGAGCGGTGGTTCCTGTTCTTCTCCAGCATCGTCGTTCATACCGTCTATGTCTTTGGAGTCGAAGTCAAGCACGTCAGTTAAATCATTGACCGTGGCAATGAAGTCGGTGGTGGGTGGGCAACGAATTCCTTCGATGCCAGCTTCCCACTCAAGCCGGACATAGTTCGGCCATGAGTCTCCTGACACAGAGAGAGACTTTAATGAGTTCAGCACGTCGCCAAGGGGCGAGTGCTGGAAGATATCCACAGTTGTGAACTCCATTACCGGAGCCCAACCAGGCTCGACGGGCTCGGGAGCGCGCGGACTGGGACCCATAGCCGGATACGAGTCTGGGGGTCCGGCGTCACAGGCTTCTTTAGGGGTGAGGCCTGTGTTCGGCTCTACCGCCGATGAGTATGCGGCCCGCGGGGTGGGGTCCAACCACCCGTCCTTGGGCAACACCGTCTGCTCTGGATTTAGGTCCAGGGCCACTTCAGGGGTGATATCCCGAGCATTGTCCGACATCAGGTCTAGACCTTGCTCATCGTGATTGTCCGGCGCTCCTGGCGTAGGCCCGAACCCGTTGAAGATCAAGTCTCCGTGGATATCGGCCGTGTAGTTTAGGTTTCCGAACCCGACCTGGTGGCCAGTGGCGTAGCTGTCGATCTGCTCCAGTTGGCCAAGTGAATTGGCCCGCAGTGCGAAGCCGCCGAACACGAAGATCTGTCCGGGGAGAAAAGTCTCACCCTGGACCATGTTGTTGACGATGATTGAAGGAGCCATCGAGCCTTGCAGCGACGACACAGAGGAACTCTCAATGAAAACACCAATGTCGGTGTCAAAACCGGCGGATCTCAGGTAGGGGGTCCCGATCTGTGCGTCTTAGGCTGATGATAACAGGAAGCAAGGGACACAATGTTTACCCAGGTTTGGCCCTCTCGATGGAGGTAAAACCTACTTCCTGCTTGATTAATATTGATGATATGAGTAGTACAAGAGTTGATCTACCACGAGATCGTAGAGGCTAAACCCTAGAAGCTAGCCTATGATGATTATGATTGTGATCGTCCCTCTAAGGACCAACCTCTCCGGTTTATATAGACACCGGAGAGGGCTAAGGTTTACACGGAGTCGGTTATAAGGAAGGAAATATAATATCCGGATCGCCAATCTTGTCTTCCACGCAAAGGAGAGTCCCATCCGGACACAGGACTGAGTCTTGAGTCTTGTATCTTCACGCTCCAATAGTGTAGATGAAGTATATAGTCCAGCTGTCCGGATACCCCCTAATCCAGGACTCCCTCAACTAGGATGGTCTGATTTAATTTACATATAAGATGACTGGCTAAGCAGGATGGCATTGCAAAATTCACATATATGATGCCTGGCTAAACAAGATGGCGTTGCATAAATCACATAAACGAACTAAGCAGATGACATATTTGATGTATAAAGTAAGCAATGCAAGGCACCATATGCATGATATAACCAACATCAGCATGCCAAGTTAGAGCGAAGACCTCAGGGGGTAAATAGTAGTGGTCTTCTCCTTCTGAATCCCCCTCAGAACAGATATCTTCCTCTCGATTTCAACCCGAAATGGGTGGAGGGGGGCTGCCTTTGCGCCTACCATGGAGCGACGTCTACATGAAATTTTATTGCCATGCAAGGCTCGTCTCTTTTTCTCTACATGTTCAGTTCCATTGTTTACAATAACTGTCATGCATAGGAATAAAACATAGTGAGATTATGTAAGGAGTGCATGCAGAAATCTAGAGTGATGGTAGCAACCTGTGGATAGACCCAAAACCAATAATAGCAGGCAGATAATGGCTTCAGTTAAAAAATACAGATAATGGCTTCTTTACTGTTTGTTTCCCACCCAACATGAAACTCATAGTAGACACCGGAGATTAACCAGATAGTAGATAGATATTATTGATTGCGGCCCTGATATGTACCCCATAACCATTTACAAACTCAAGTTTGACCATTAGTTTGAGCTGACTCAGAGTCTAATCGGTGAACAGGATGATAAAGTAGCATGTAATATTAAGCGATGCATAAGTAAGCAGACATGAAAGAGTGCGACCTCTCTTGCAGACCCGTGTAGTCCTCAAGGTCATCTGCTCGGTTGATGATGGTAATGCAGTTTTTATGGCTGCCGGCGGCGGGGAAGAAGATCTGAGGCGGCGAAAGACAGTCTGGAGGCCGGATCCCTGCTGTGATGGACCCTTCTGTCGTTGGAGCAGCTGAGCTGGGGTGGACGACGGTGCAGCAGGAGCGGGACAAACCATGCAAGGTTTTCTTTGACAACTATCTGTAGGAGAAGTAATTCTGTAAGGGCTCGTTTGAATTGGAGGATTCCAACAATGCAGGGATAGGAAATAGACATGAATAGGATAGGAATGCACGTGCAAAACAGAGAATTTAAAAACATAGGATTTATGCCAATCTGGGTGTTTGATTCACAAGAATTGGAAGATCACAGGATGCAGAGAAGCATGGTGAGATTAAGTCAAACCACAAGAAAATGTACGGTTATAATGCTATTATGCTACTATCTCTTAGTCTTGTGCTTCATGAATAGGAACTTGAAAAGGAGGACAAGTGAAAATTAAAATTCCTACGTTTTTTCTTTCAAGGAGACACTAAAGGAACAAATCCTATAGTTTTCCTTTGCTCCATTCCTTTGAACAAAATTCATGAATAGTAGTACCATAGGAAACTTTCCAATTCCTATGTTTTTCATTCACTTTTCCTTTCAAGCACTAGCGATTCTAGTAGGCAGGCTTGAGCAAGGAAAAGCCTACACTAAAAAAATATTTTTGTGCTACTTCTATTACTTTGGACCCAGGCCACTGCCCTACTGGCTGAACTCCCAGGGCCATCGACAAATGCACAGCTCAAACGCGCAGAGATAAATAATGATGGCGTTCAAGAGACTCCATCATGGATAGCTAAGTTGCCTGGTACCTCACTGCTTGTCATATAGTAGGATAAAATAATCGTATTTCCCATTACTACGTGTATTCAATGGACAATATATATAACATGTAGAGTAAAAAAGAGATGCAACAAGTGTACAACCTCTTTGGCGAAGCCATGTTGATCTCAGCGTGATTGGGTTGGCCGGTGAGGATGCTCCGGCTGACTTGGCTGTCGGAGGAGGGGAAGAAGATCTTAGGCGTCTGGAGATGGAGCCCGAGGTACCGTTCCGCTATGATGGAGGATTTCGTCGTTGGAGCAGCTCCGGTGAGTTGTACGACGCCGAGGCTGAAGCAGGACAAGAGAGACAATGTTAACCTGAGTGGAATTCTAATAGCTTCTCCAATAGATGACGTAAAATACATAACCACAAAGTGCTAGATGTAAAATACATCAGCCGCTCATCTTTGAACTTAACTGTCGAAACTGAATTTAACTGTCAAAACTGAACTTAACTGTCGAAACTGAATTTTGCTGTCGAAACTGAATTTTACTGTCGAAACTGAATGCACTAGCAAGGTGAGGCTACACGTCAGTCGACTGACTTTTTCATCTCTGGTCAGTCAATTTTGTAGCCGTTGGATACGAAATCAAGGGCCTGCAGTACATCTTCAACCTCCACCCCCCTGAGCCGCCAGCCCCCACCGGCCAAATAGCCGCCCCCCGCCGCCCCGCCCGCCCCAAAAACACTCCCCACCGCCGGTCCTTAGCCGCCCCGACCATCCCTCTAGGGCCCCCCATGCCGAGCTTTTTCTTCGGCGATCCCCACACCACCGCCCCACCACCGTCGTCGACCACCGCCACCACCATGAACCCTAAGATAGATAGTGGGGAACCTCTCCGGCGAGCCCCCCTCCCCGCTGCGGCTGGTTCTTCCTTAACTCCGGCGAGCTCCCCCACCCCCTGAAAATCGACTGACCCAAAAGTCGATTCAGTCGACTGAAGTGTAGCTAAATTGGAGCATCATCACAAACAAGAGCAAGAGCGAGAGCAGCAGCGCGAGCAAGAGCAATAGCAAGAGCAGACCTGGTAGGGGACCGAAAGCAAGAGCAGAGCAGCATCGCGAGCGAGAGCTAAAGTAGCAGCAACTCCTACCGATGTGGACGTCGCCACCGAGGGAGCGACGCCATGGAGGAAGTGGCCAACGACGCCGCCGTGGATGGAGCCACGCCGTGTCGGCTCAGGACCGAGTGCCGGCAGCACCATGAGATCGAATCAAGAAGAAAATGCGGCGATTAGTGTACAACCTCTTTGGTGGCGCCGATTAGGCCGCAACCTCATGCGAGGAAACGGTGATGATGATGCTCTTTCGGTGGTGCAGGTGAAGACGGTGGTGTGGGAATGGATGTGGCGCAAAAGATGAGGGGAATATCGGGGCAGCTCGTTGGATGTGGAGGACGGGGTGGCTGAACCGGCGGGACGACTAGATTGACGACGGATCCTCATCCGGTACGGCGGATGAGGGACGTCGAGGTGTTGCTGTGGACGACGTCGTCGGGGAAGTGGCTCCGGCTGGGTGGCGGACGGAGGAGGGTGTGGGGCTTCGCAGGTTTTCCCGGCCTCGTTGTACGAATGGGTGGGCGGATGGGATGGGAGGGGGGGAACCATGGCTTAGGGATGCGCTTGTCCGAAATGTGGGGTAAGTTATGAAAGTACCCCTACCGATTTGAGGCGGTTCTTTCGGTTCAGGGGTATCACGGGCATTTCGTGTATCGGGATTTCACAGGAGGTGGGAGTTTTCGCGTGCGTTGTAATTTTGGAATAGCAAGGCACAGGTTGAGATGGAGGGTGTTGTCGGAGCACAACGAGACAAAGATATATCTTAAATATTTCGGGCTAACAAGGCACGGGTTGAAATTTCTGGACAAGCCTAACGTGTACTGTACCTAATCAATTCGCACTACAAATGTCATTCAAAACTTTGAATTCATGTTATGTTCAATTACAATATTTCGCTATCTGTATAATGCATGCAACCTACTACTCAAATGAATGTTTTAGTGCATTCCAAACGTATATACTACCGCTTCAATATGAACTAAATTTCAATTCGTTTCTCTATTTGAATAAGATCTATAGTAGTGATTGTTGTGAAGTCAAAGCATTTGAATTTGTTTCTCTGTTTTAATAAGATCTACAATCATCATTATTGTCAAGTTAAACCATCGTTTGTGTATTATCTTCATAGCACACCACATGATTAGTCTCGAGTTACATATGAACTATGTGTACTATATGAACTTGAACTCGATTTTTTGAATCCACTTTATGTTGATTTCAAATCACATTACATTTCTAGCTCTAGCTGGATCTTCATAATCTAAACCATGTCTCATATGTATAATGTGTTTATCACATTATGTATGGCGCCCCGCTGAGGGAGTCCTGGATTAGGGGATCCTCGGACAGCCGGACTATATACTTATGTTGGACTGTTGGACTATGAAGATACAAGATTGAAGACTTCGTCCTGTGTCCGGGTGGGACTCTCCTTTGCGTGGAAGGCAAGCTTGGCAATTCGGATGTGTAGATTCCCTTCTCTATAACCGACTCTGTGTAATCCTAGCCCCCTCCGGTGTCTATATAAACTGGAGGGTTTAGTCCGTAGGACAAGAACAATCATAATCATCATAGGCTAGCTTCTAGGGTTTAGCCTCTACGATCTCGTGGTAGATCAACTCTTGTAATACTCATATCATCAAGATCAATCAAGCAGGAAGTAGGGTTTTACGTCCATCGAGAGGGCCCGAACCTGGGTAAAACATCGTGTCCCTTGCCTCCTGTTACCATTAGCCTTAGACGCATAGATCAGGATCCCCTACCCGAGATCCGCCGGTTTTGACACCGACATTGGTGCTTTCATTGAGAGTTCCTCTGTGTCGTTGCTGCAAGGCTCGATGGCTGTCTCGTTGTCAAGGACAACATCACCTCTGGGGGAGCACTGGCGGTAGGCCAAACTCTCCGACTAGGCGGCTTCGTCATGACCGCCCGATCGGCTGCCGCGCCGACGATGACCTCTCGGGTCATCAAAAACAGCCTCCACGTCAATTCGGAACTCGCCGAACAGATGGATCCAATGGAGCTCTCCTCCCTCAATGAGCTCTTGGATCGCATCACTGCTTTGGGAGTCACTACATACTACGATCGGATTGGGTTTAAACCCGACCAAAGGGATATCAAATCCCCACCAGTCACCCATGAGATAGCGGTAGTGGAAGATCCACACATGGATTATCCCTCTACCTTGAGGAGGAACTATGTCCGGATCACCGAGCTCTCTGAGCCGGATACCCGCTCACGGGAGGACATGACCCAGACCCCGGACTTAGAATCGAGTATTGGGCCAGAACAATTGGGCAACATCCCGGAGTCCGAGATGCCGAACCCGGAAGCTCCTCTGCCCGTGGATGTCAAATCGGGTCAGAATTCGAACTTAACTACGCCCACCCACCCAGACTTATGCCGTCTTTCCCATATCAGACAAGAGCCCCAAGAGACAGTACATCGCTACTGGGCCAGATTCCTCCTTGTGCTAAACAGGGTCAAGGACTGTCGTGAGGAGGACGCAATCTCACTTTTCTGCAAAAACTGCACGAACAAAAGGATCCTTAATGCTATAAGTCGCCGTGACATAGTACACTTTGCTGACTTAGCAGCCATAGTACAGAAGTACTGTGCGACGGAAAGCGCCTGGAAAACCCAAACAAAATTTTGGGATAATCCGGCTCTCACTAAAACCTTTGTCCGAGCTAAAAGGGCAAACTCTCTTAAGTTTCCCGATCCAATTTCCAAAAAACCAAAGCCCACTCCAGGGCGTGGAACCGTATTGGAAGAATGGCTCAATGGGCAATGCAAAATTCACAGCACGCCAGATACCACGCCGACGCATAGCCTTAGAGCATGTTGGATACTCCGGCAGGTAGCAAAAAGCGGCGAGGATCTTCTGGTAAACCATAAGGCAGAGCAACATCCTGCCGAAGAAAACAATGCGGTACTGACAGTCTTCGAGAGTTTCGCCGCAAATAATAGGCACAAGCGAGCTCATCGAAATTTCGCTGAAATCTGCCAAGTGGCAAAAATAAATCCGTGGAGCGACACTGCTATAACCTTCGGTGCCAGTGATGAACCTCAATTCAAGAAAGTCCGGGCACCAGCCGCTTTGGTCCATAGCCCAATCGTGGACGGATTTCGGCTCACTAAAGTACTCATGGACGGCGGAAGCGGATTAAACCTGATCTATGAAGAAACGCTCAACAAAATGGAAATTGATAAAATCCGCATTGAGCAAAGCGGCACGACCTTCAGGGGAATCATTCCTAGTCGAGAGGCACGGTGTGCGGGAAAAATCACACTCGATGTGGTATTCGGTACCCCGGAGAATTATAGGTCCGAAGAAATCACGTTCCAAGTGGCCACGTTCAGCAGCGGATACCACACCCTTTTAGGGCGGGACGCATTCATGAGCTTTCAAGCTATACCCCATTACGGGTACATGAAGCTTAAAATGACCTGACCCAATGGAATCATCACTCTAGCCAGTGATCCGAACGTCGCAGTCCGCGCCAAAAATAAAATTGCCGCACTAGCCCTGGAAGCATTATCCAAAGCCCTAGCAGCCGGAGAACTAACAACGTTGCACGCCACAGTGGACAGGGACAACGTGATACTCGACAAATGACCCAAGTCCACCTCATTCAAGCCCGCAGACGAGATAGTCAAATTCCAGGTCCATCCAACGGACCCCACGAAGACAGCTTCCATCGGGACACAGTTGAGCCCCACAATGGACGCCGCACTATGAGACTTCCTACGCGAGAATTGGGACATTTTCTCCTAGCATCCTTCAGACATGCCGGGCTTCCCACGTAGGCTGGCTGAACACAGCCTCAATATACTGAAAGGATACAAGCGAGTCAAACAGACTCTTAGGCGCTTCTCAGATCCTAAACGACAAGCCATGGGAGAAGAGCTAGCCAAGCTACTTGAGGCCGGATTCATCAGAGATATAAAGCATCCGGATTGGCTAGCAAATCTGGTAATGGTACCAAAGAAGGACAAATCCTGGCGCCTATGCGTCGATTTCAAAGACCTCAACAAGGCTTGCCCCAAGGATCCCTTCCCCCTCCCTCGCATCGACCAAATCATCGACGCTACCGCATGACACGACTCACTATGTTTCCTCGACGCATACTTCGAATACCATCAAATAAAGATGGGAGAGTCCGACCAAGCCGCAACGGCCTTCATAACGCCATATGGTCCCTTCTGTTTCAACACTATGCCTTTCGGGCTCAAAAATGCCGGCGCAACCTATCAACGCATGATTCAAACATGCCTGGAGAAGCAAATCGGCAAAACAGTGGAGGCATATGTGGACGGCGTGGTCATAAAAACAAGACACGTCGAAACCTTAATAGATGACTTGAGACTTACGTTCGACAACCTCCGAACATACAACATCAAGCTCAACCCGGAAAAATGTGTTTTCAGCGTACCCTCCGGGAAGTTGCTCGACTTCATCGTTTCCAATAGAGGAATCGAAGCAAATCCCGCAAAAATCCGAGCTCTGCCGCAGTTGGCTATCCCAACAGACCTCAAGCATATCCAGAAACTAGCTGGATGTGTGGCTGCCTTAAGCCGCTTTATCTCCCGATCAGGAGAAAAGGCACTACCTCTTTACTGCCTTCTTCGACGCACCGAACACTTTGTGTGGACGTATGCAGTCGCGGCCGGACTGGATGAAATAAAGACCCTACTGGCCAGCAATCTAGTCCTGACCGCGCCAAATACTGGCGAATCTATGCTATTATACATAGCTGCAACACATCAGGTTGTAAGCACAGTGCTTGTCGTCGAACGAGAAGCAGACGGATACAAGTTCCCGCTCCAAAAGCCGGTATATTATGTGTCCACTGTCCTCACTCCATGCAAATCCCGATACCCACACTATCAAAAGATAGCATACGCGGTCTTCATGGCATCCCGGAAGCTACAACACTACTTTCAAGAGTGTTCGATTACGGTGGCCTCTGAGGTACCACTCAACGACATAATAAACAACCGTGACGCCACGAGACGAATTGCTAAATGGTCTATCGAGCTCCTTCCGTTCGACATAACATAGAAACCACGACGAGCCATTAAGTCGCAAGTACTGGCTGACTTCGTCGCCGAATGGACAGAAGCCGAACTCCCTAAAGTGTACGACGCGTACTCCAATTGGATCATGCACTTCGACGGCTCTAAAATGCTAGCCGGATTGGGATCGGGTGTAGTTCTAACATCCCACAACGGAGACTCGGTCCAATACGTACTCCAAATATTATACACAGACTCCAACAACACAGCCGAATACGTGGCCCTGTTGCATGGTCTTCGGATGGCAGTCTCTGTGGGCATTCAATGCCTAGAAGTGCGCGGGGACTCAAACCTCGCAATATCACAAATAAACGAAGATTTTGATGCCAAGGATCCAAAAATGGCAGCCTACCGTAATCCCGTCCTCAAAATGTCAGCTCGGTTCGAGGGGCTCGAATTCCACCATGTGGCCCGAGAAAACAATCAAGCGGCGGATATCCTCGCCCACATCGGCGCTAAACGCGACCCCGTCCCACCTAATATATTCTTGGAAAGGTTGTTCAAGCCATCCGTGATATGGGAAGGGGAGTCCGGCAACACCAGTCCGACTCCGAATACAACCCCAGATGCCAAACCATCTGACGTAATCGGGGGCTCTGCCACCGAAATAACACCTTCAGCCCACGAAATCATTGTTGTAATCGCCCCGTGGACCGAGCCTTTCTTGGCCTACCTAAATAGGCCGGAGCTCCCTGAGGACCAAAATGAAGCACGTTGTATTGTGCGGAGTTCCAAGGCCTACAAAGTCCATGAGGGAGAACTCTATAAGAAAAGCGCCACCGGAGTGCTCCAGAGATGCGTCTCCGAAGAGGAAGGGAGGCAGCTCTTGGCCGAAATCCATGCTGGACTCGGCGGGCACCATGCTGCGGCTCGGGCACTTGTCAGCAAAGCCTTCCGTACAGGTTTTTATTGGCCGACAGGCCGGGCAGATGCACAAGACCTTGTCCAACATTGCGTCGGTTGCCAGCTCTTCGCCAATCAGAGCCATATGCCCCCCTACCGCTCTCCAAACAATCCCCATAACTTGGCCCTTCACGGTCTGGGGTCTGGATATGGTCGGACCTCTTAAAGGGGGAAGCCATAAGAAAAAATACTTATTGGTCATGGTGGACAAGTTCACCAAATGGATAGAAGCCAAACCAGTTAAAACGGCCGAATCCGGACTAGTGATAGACTTCATATCAGGGGTTGTACACCGTTACGACATCCTCCACAGCATCATCACTGACAATGGCTCAAACTTCATAGCCGATGAAGTGAAAACTTGGTGCGGCAACATGGGCATTAAGCTCGATTACGCCTCCGTCTACCATCCCCAAACAAACGGCCAGGTCGAACGTGCAAATGGTCTCATCATGAGCGGCATCAAACCCATACTAGTGCGATCCTTGACAGAATCGGACACGCACTAGGTCGAGGAGCTTGACTCCGTACTTTGGGGGCTGCGGACCACGCCGAATCGCACCACCGGATACACACCATTTTATGGTGTACGGCACAGAAGCAGTACTACCCTACGACATAATCCACGACTCACCTCGCGTGCGCATGTACGAAGAGAAGGAAGCCGAGTTAGATCGGCAGGACAACTTAGATGCCCTGAAGGAGGAGCGCGACGTCGCAAAAGCCCGTTTCACATTCTATCAACAGCAGGCTCGAAGGTATCAAAGCGGAGAAGTGCAGGCCAAAACTTATAATGTTGGCGAACTCGTTCTACGCCTATCGGAGAAGAAGAAGGAAATGCTCAAACTAAGTGGGAGGGTCCCTTCATTATTGATAAAGTTCTCACCGGAGGAGCGTACTGCCTGCGTAATGCATCCGATAACAGACTCGAGCCGAACCCATGGAACGCGGCCAGACTCCAGAGATTCTACGCCTAGTGCCGAACTCAGTGTTCGTCTCCTTACCCCCGCTCTTTTAATTATGTCCCCCCCCCCGTTTTTCCTTTCTCGTCATTTTTCCCTTCTTCACACAAAGTATTCAATACAGTGCGGATGCTCGGATCACTCCGGCCGCAGTATGTGTGTTCACCATACCTGGGGGCTTCCTATACGGAAGCTAAATATAATTACTTGTATGGCTTCCTGCCTATCACATATGCGTTCTTTTTCCATATGTGCCTTTTCTTCACCATTATATGCATCGATATGACTTAAGATGTGGCCATGCTGGGTTGCCTGGATCTTGTGTTTATGCCCTACGTTCCTGTTAATTTGGCTAGGGCATAAGGGGAGCACCTCTGTGATTGTTACTGCCGGTTCAACCGAATGTGTACCTCAGACTTGGTGAAGCCGAAAGCTAGCGTTCTTAAGGGAATATTCGGTCGGTGAACAAAAGATGTTTCTTTCATTTATTACAACGTGAATCGCCAGATGTTTTGTATCCTGCGTTTTTGTTCGCAGTTCGGACATGCACATCGATGCATGCGTACCTAGGGAAAGGAACCCCTAACGGAACTATTCTCCCTGGAAGATGTTTCTTACTACCCATGTAATATAACATAACTAGTTGGGTACTTGTCTGTTCAAGCACTTATGACCCCTATGCCTGGTTTCCACGCATACCCCGGTTTTGCATAACTGAGCGGGTATTTAGATACACCCCGGACTGTCGGATCCGGGGGCTGAAGCGAAAAGGTCCGCCATGACAAAAGATTTTTAATCCGGCTAGGTGCTATGTCTTGAGTTTGCGTTGGTTTTCCTTAAAGAGAAAAGGGTGATGCAACAATAGTAGCATAAGTATTTCCCTCAGTTTTTGAGAACCAAGGTATGAATCCAGTAGGAGGCTACTCAAAAGTCCCACGCACCTACACAAACAAACAAAGAACTCGCAACCAACACAATAAAGGGGTTATCAATCCCTTCACGGCCACTTGCGAAAGTGAGATTTATTAGAGATGGTATGATAAGATAAATATATTTTTGGTATTTTATAATATAGATGCAAAAAGTAAAGATGTAAATAAAAGTAGATTGAAAGCAAATATGATAAGAGATAGACCCGTGGGTGAATAGAGTAACTTGATCTCACTTGTTAGTGGGGCAATGAGACGTAACTTATTTGGGACCTGAATTGTTGCGTACTTTCGGGTACTCATATGCGTTGTTGTTGGTGGTGGTGGTGGTCGGAGGGAAAAAGTCTAAAACAGACCTTGAAGTTGTAGACGAAAGTTAAATCAAACCCTAAACCTTGAATCCCGGAAATTGGCATTCTGAACTTGTAATCCCGGTCTATTTTGGACCCTAGACCTGTTTGGCACACTGGAAATCAGAAAATCCCGACCGGAATAACCTGCTATTCAGAATTTGGGCCGGCCCACTATAACACAACAAGAAACCGTGAACATTAAAATATATTCGCACATTTCTAAATTTTCTAGAAGTTAAAAAATATTCCTGTTTTCTATTTATCACACAAATTCAATTCCTTTCGTGTTTTTTATTTTTTCCTAGAATTTTCAAATTCTATTCACATTTTGAAAAATTGTTTGTGATTTCAAAAACAATTCTAAAAGATGTTCAGAATTTCAACATTTTTCACATGCTATGAAAATGTTTCAGATTTTCAAAAATTGTCACATTTTATAAATAATGTTTTTAGAATTTTTTAAATGATGTTTTTAGAAAATGTTTCGGATCATTGGCTAAGGACTCGTCTGGGCCGGCCAACCAGACATGAAGCGAGCTTTTCTTTTCTGAAAGCTGAAAAAAAGTGCAAACACTTTTTGACACATAAACATTTTCTGAAACCTGAACATAATTTTAAAGTGTGAATCCTTTTTGAAAATTCTAAAATTAGGAAAAAATTGAAATCTGAACAAATGCTAAGAATTTATTTTTTGAAATTTAAAAAATGTCACAAGTTTTAAAAAAATGTACGGACCAATTCAAACAAATGTTTATACAATGTAAAATGATATTTGTGTGATTCAAAAATATTTCATACATTCAAAAAAATGTAGCATTTCAATAATGTTCATGAGTTTAAAAAAAATGTATTTGTGACATTTTCAAAAAAAAATGTGTAGAATGAAAAAAAATGTTTGCTTGTTGTAAAACATTATGTCTTACACTTAGCAGAATATTCTTGGCATGTGTTTGAAGAAAGGGTCTACAAATTTAAAAATGTTGAACCATGCATAAGAGTGTTCGTTTAGTTTTATAAAATGTTTATTGTCATTAAAAAAATGTAAACATGTATTTAAAAAAATATAACCATATTCAAAAAAATGAAAACATTTACTTTAAAAATCTGCATAATGTTGAAAATATCAAAAGTTTATCAAAAAAAATTTTATATGTATATTAAAAATGTACATTGGGTACAAAGAGAAAATAGACATGTGTAAAAGAGAAAAAAGATAACAAAACAAAAAAAGGAAAAAAACAAAGAAAACCCAGAGCAGTGCGCGCGCGAGCGACGCCGCTAATGACCGACCCAATTAAGCAAATACCGGCTAAGTTCTCTCAAGGTTTAAAATTGGCCGGCCCAATTCAACAAATACCGGAATTATAGAATTTGATGTTCTGATTTTCAGGGATTAAAAGTTTAGCGTTTGATTTAGCTTTCTACTATAAATTCAAGGTTTGTTTTAGACTTTTTCCGTAGTGGGAGGGTGGGGTGGCGAGTGGTCGGTTTGTGCTGGGTGGGCATTTTTCGGGTACGGTGTGCCCCATGCGCCGTCGGTGTGCGGTCACTGGAGAGGTGGGTATTCACTGCGCTGGCATTTTCTGAGCACGTGCATTAATTGTCGATGAACGGTGAT
The DNA here is from genome assembly GCF_018294505.1 of Triticum aestivum. NCBI lineage: Eukaryota > Viridiplantae > Streptophyta > Magnoliopsida > Poales > Poaceae > Triticum > Triticum aestivum. The sequence continues at coordinate 714,269,780 of NC_057813.1, read as the reverse complement.
GGGATTGCCGGAGAGGGTCGAGCTCGGTTTGTGCGCATCGGAGAGAGTCAAAATTGTAGTATTAGTTACTTTTGTACCTTGTAATTGTAAACATGTACTACTTCAGGAGTTTTCTACCAGATGAAAAATTGAAATAATTTACCAGAAGCATCATAATTTTGAGAAAAAAACTACAAGATGCAAAATTGAAATAATTTACCACAAACACCATAATTTTGAGAAAAATTTGCAGCGACGCAAGCTAGACGATCGATCATATATACGCCCACACGTCGATCGATCTCCACGTACATTTTTTTTTTTTTTGCGGGTGAATCTGCACGTACAAATTTATTTAGAGAGGTGGTACGATGACGGTAGCATGCAGCAACAGGTCGCTCTTCCTCCTCGCCGTGATCCCGAACGCCTCCGCCATGTCAAGCTCCTCCGTGCCGCCGGGGAGCTCCCAGTCGAAATGGAAGAGGAGGCTCGCCAGCGCGAGCTCCATGACAGCGAGCGCGAACGCGATCCCGGGGCAAATCCTGCGCCCCGCGCCGAACGGCACGAGCTCGAAGTCCTCCCCTCCGAAGTCCACCGCCGCCACGGAGTCTTCCTCGAACCTCTCCGGCCGAAACTCCTCGGCGTCTGGGCCCCAGCTCGCCGCGTCACGGCCGATGGCCCACGCATTGACCAGCACCATGGCGCCCTGGGGCACGTCGTACCCCAGGACGCGGCGGGTCTCCCGGCACTCCCGAGGAACCAGCAGCGGCACCGTTGCGTGCAGCCGGAGCGTCTCCTTGATCACCAGCCGCAGGTACGGCAGCTCCTGCAGGGCCTCCTCCCGGACGCGGCTCTGCCCGGCGAGCGCGCCCCGCACCTCTGCCTGCGCCCTCCGGAGCGCCGGCCGGTTCCGCATGAGCTCCGCCGTGGCCCACTGCAGCGTCGACGCCGAGGACTCGCTCCCGGCCCCGAAGAGATCCCTCACCACGGCACGGATGGTCCCGATGTCGAGAGGCGCGCTGCCACCGCCGTCCAGAAGCACATCCAGGATGTCCGCCTTCTCCTCCTCCCTTGCAGCGCCGGCCGCCTTCCTCGTGCGTTTCTCGTCGATGACGCCGTCCATGAGCCGGGTCATCTCCCGGACCACCGCCTCCACCCTGCGCGCCGTCCCGCTGAGCGCACGCGCGAGGCGCGACGACGGGAACAGGTCGGCGAGGCTGAACCCGGCGGACACTCTGATGCCCTCGTCCAGGCACTCCAGGAAGGCGTCGCGGTCCGCGATCCGATCGCCGACCATGGCGCGCACCGCCACATCGGCGACGTACGTGGTGACGAGGGAGCTGATGTTCACGGCGGCTCCTGCCGCTGCGTCCGCGGCCACAGAGGCGACGAGGACGGCGGCCTCGGCCTCGCGCGTCCCCCGGAACGACCGGACCCGCGGCGCGCCGAGCAGCTCCGTGACGCAGAGCTTGCGGACGCGGCGCCAGTGGTCGCCATACGGCGCGAGGGCGATTCCGAGGCCGTCGGCGGTGAGCGTGGCGATGGTGTTCGTTCTCGGCCGCGTGGCGAAGGAGACGTCGTGGGTCTTCATCACCTCCCTCGCCGCGTCCGCGGACGAGGCCACGACAACGGGGAGCTCGCCCATGCGGAGCAGCATGAGCGGGCCGTGCCGGAGGGCGAGGTCGCGCATGGCGCGGTGCGGGAGCGCGCCCACGAGGTGGTGCATGCTGCCGATCACCGGCAGCTGCCATGGCCCCGGAGGCGGGGTCGGCCGCATGCCGACGTACTGCTTGCGACGCACCCTGAGTTTGACGACGAGGAGAATGGGGAGCAGTAGGATGGCGGCGGCCAAGAGGAGGCCATGGTTCTCGTGGTCGGCTGCCATGGCTTGGGACCAATCGAGCGTAGTTATGTTTCAGCTAGTAGTTGCACAGCGTTGCTCTCCGAGAATAGTTAGTTAGGTGATGAATGCCATTGGAGCACGATTTTGGAGCAGATGCTTGCTATAGTAGTAGGTCCCTTCCAAAATGGACCATCTTTCAGAATTATATAATTGCCACGCTCAGCGCCAGGTAATAAGATGTGAATTCGCCCATGCGGAGCAGCAAGTTAAATTGGCAGCAAGTATACTCTACTCAGAATCGCCGTTCCATCATGACTATACGACCTAAATTGATAAGTGGATTTTTTTGAGAAGTGGATTTTACAATTCTGGCCCTAGAATCCACGATTACCTGAATATCATTACTCCCTTCGGATGGGAACATAAGTCGGGCATGGTAATTTTAGTCGTCGATTTAACTAGCAAAACATGTATAATATGTCACGGAAAATACATGTTTAGAAAATTCATTCAACATAAATCTAGAGATATATTAATTTTTATGTCATACGAAACGTGTTTCACTAGTCAAAGCAAAGACAGAAAAACTCATGTCTGACTCCTTTGGTGCTAAAGAGGCAAGCGCAGGCGCGGAGTCCCGAGAAACCAACCAAAGATTTCCATTCCCGTGCAATGAGACCAAGACCGCCAGGACGGCAGGACGAATGTCATCGCCGAGCCCACCATGGCGTCACGAGCAGAAACTTTGCAGGCGAAGACCACCTTTCGTCAGGATAAGATGTACTACTTGTCCCCCTTTAAAATTGGCCGTTATGGGACCCCTTCCCGCCTTCGTTCGGAGGAAGAGGACCAAGGCCACAATAAATATAGCTTAGCCACCACCATAGGAGGGGATCCAGGACGAAAACCCAAAACCCTCACTAGCTCACATCCACACAAGAACAACCCTCCTGAGGTTGTTCTTTCCCTGTACTAGTTTACCATCAGCCACTCGCGAGGCTAATCCACCCCAAAGCAGGAGTAGGGTCTTACACCGCAAGGTGGCCCGAACCTGGGTAAACTATCGTGTCCTTTTCCTTTCTTGTTCATCGAGCTAGGCCGTGAGAACGATGAACTGGTTGGCTGAAGAGGTTGAGTTCTTCGCACACGCCCCAGAGTTCGAACCTTTCTTGGTTTTGCGGAGCCCTGATTCCGACATTCGGCGCGCCAGGTAAGGGCGTGTCGAAGCCTCTCTTCCGTCGGTTGTTTCATCGCCGTTCCGCCGTTCTCATGACCGACGCTCGTTCATTTCATGCTGACCGCCCGGCAGCCCTCGCCGCCCGCGTTGCTCAGACAGCGCTTGCGGGCGACGGCGCCCCTCGCCGCTCCCCGTCACCCGCGGCTAACGCTGCCACCGACCCCGCGGTCCACGAGCAGCAGGACTCGTCGCTGCAGCCTTCTATGTGGCGTGATGGTCGCACCGCCACTCCGTCGCTGACTCCAGCCGCTGCTTCATCTTCCCATGCTCGTCGTGGGTCGGTGAACCTGCAGGCTGCGTTGCTCATGGCGCACGAGCTTCTGCGCTATTGTCCGGTCGATAACTTCTATGAGGACTGGCTGGACCGCATCGCCCAGCTCGTCAGCACCGCTGGAGAAGCTCCTGCGCTGTCTCGCTCGCTGCCTCCCCCGCTGCCTCAAGCAGGCGACGTGGCGCACAGTGTGCCTCCTCCTCCTCTCTGGCGCGATGTCGTCCCCGAGCCAAGGGTGAGGCCCCCCAGCGTGACCCGGCGCGCAGGGCGCCAACGCGCGACGAAGGAAGCTGCCAAGTGGTGCAGCAACCTCAAGGAGAGGCGCGTGCACTCCCAGCACCGCCATGTCAGGACCGTGTGCCACCCGAGGCGGCAGCACGCGAGCGCCAAGACCAGGCTCCCCCTCCGCGGCAGGCTCCCGCGAGCGAGGCAGGCTGCTGAGCATTCACTCCGGAGCCGTGCCGCGTCGTCTGGCCCGACAAGTTCAAGCCGGATCTGTCTCCGCGTTATGACGGCACCCCTGACCTTGCTGAGTTCCTCCAGCTCTATGAGCTGAGCATCAAGGCGGCGAACGACGACGAGAAGGTCATGGCGAACTGGTTTCCCATGGCTCTCAAGGATGGCGCGCGCTCGTGGCTCCTGAACCTCCCAGTGGGATCGATCTCCTCCTGGGATGAGCTGTGTGAGCGCTTCATCGCCAACTTCTAGGGCACTCGTAACCGTGCCCCTACTGCAGGCGACACGCGGCGCATGAAGCACCATCCAAGGGAGACCTTGCACAAATACATCTGGCGCTTCACCAATGTTCTCCTTAAGATCCCTAAGGTGTCGGACGAGGCCATCATTTCAGCATTCACTGATGGCGTCTGGATGTCAAGATTAAGGTAGAACTCGCCATACACGAGGACCTGTGCTCGGCTCTGGAGATGTTCAACATGGCAACCAGGTGCGCGAGGGTAGATGAAGGTCGCCTCTCCCTCCTTGAGTTCCCGGAGGCCGACCCTGAAGACAAGAAGGTCAAGGCCAAGGACGTGAAGCACAAGAGCCCAACTGTGCTCCTGGCCGAGCCCGTGATGAAGTGCGGTTGCGATTCCTCCAAGGGCAGCCGCCCGTTCTGCGTCTTCCACAACATCCACATCCACAACACCAACAACTACCAAGAGCTCAGGGCCATCCGAGGAAGGCGCCTTGGCCGCCGCCCTGAGCTCAACGACCGCGGAGGAGGCCATGGTGGAGGCCGCTGGGAGAACCGCGACCCCCGCCAAGACTGGCGTGATCAGCCTTGTGAGGACCGCTGGCACAGGGCCAGCCTCTCGCGATGCCTCCTGGAGGGACCAACCCTGTGAAGACTGTCCCTAGGGCAACACCAGCCTTCCTCCATTGCTATTGGCACCAAGGAGGAACGATGACCACCGCCAAGATGATGGGGCCGGGGGCTTCCAAGATCCTCGGCTATTGCCTGCATCCTGGGTGGTGCTCAGGCCCCCGCCTCCCATCACGTCTTCAAGCGGTTCGCTTGTGAGGTGAACGCGGCACTCCCCAAGCTCGAGGCGTCCCGTCCCTTCAGGTGGTCCAAGTACACCATCACCTTTGACTCTACAGATCAGCTCAAGTGTGTGTCCACCGCCCGTGCACTCCCAATGATCTTCTCACCGACCATCAGCAACGTCCTCATTACCAAGACATTCATCGATGGAGGTGCGGGACTGAATGTGCTCTCTGCCGTCCCAATGTGCTCATTCGAGAAGCTCCAGGTTCCCTACGACCAGCTCCACCCCACCAAGCCCTTCTCAGGGGTGACCGACGGCTCCACGGCCCCCCTAGGGCAGATTTGCCTCCCTGTCACCTTCGGCAAGCGTGACAACTACCGCACCGAGCTCATCGACTTCGACGTCGCCCACATTTGCCTCCGGTACAACGCCATCCTTGGGTATCCGGCCCTCGCCAGGTTCATGGTAGTGACTCACCACGGCTACAATGTCCTCAAGATGCCAGGAAGCGGCGACATCATCACGGTCGCCTGCAACGAAAAGGATGCGGTGTGCTCCCTCAAGCGCGCCTACCAGGCTACGACAGTCGAGAACTGATGTCGCTTGAAGCTACATCGGTACTTCCCCAAAGAGGAAGGGATGATGCAGCACAACGGCGGTAGGTATTTCCCTCAAATATGAAACCAAGGTTATCGAACCAGTAGGAGAACCAAGCAACACAACGTAAACAACCCCTGCACACAAATAACAAATCCTCGCAACCGGACGTGTTAAAGGGGTTGTGAGTCCCTTCCGGGTACGACACCTCAAGATAGGCAAACGAACGTGAGATAAAATTATAGTAGATTGATAGATCGAGTGCAAAATAAAATAAATAGGAATAAAATGCAGCAAGGTATTTTTGTATTTTTGGTTTAATAGATCTGAAAACACTACACCACAACACTGATGTAAGGGCAGAAAACTACCGGGAGAAGTCTCTTTAAAGGGCAGACAAACTGCCGGGACTGTGGTTCTCCCGGCAGATAGAACCGCCACGAGAACGGCAGCCGGGGATTACTTCTCCCAGCAGATATACTTCTCCCAGCAGTTTTTCTGCCCTGACCCATGTATTTGCCAGCAGTTCATTTTCTCCCGGCAGATTGGTCAAAGCATGTGAAACTACAATTGCCGGCAGATAATCCGCCAGCACAAGCATGTTTACCTGGCAGATATTATGCCAGCATGTTGATTTCACTAGTGAAATGAGGCATCCCTAATTATGTAATATCCATCCGTTATATATGTCCAGGCAATCATGACATATCACAAAATTTATACATGCACTTCAATCTATGTAACATATACGCCTCATCGAAAACCTTAAACTTCATTTGATAAACATAACGATAATATATGAGGAGGTTGTGCTACAAAAGGAGTACATATATATGTTTGCGCCACAACCAAACTAAAGTAGTGCCACAAAAGATGTACATATGCTTCTAGATGTGTTCCCCATAACCAAACCACGACCAAAATCAGCAGAGCAAATGTCTAGGTTCAACCAACAAGACACATGACATTGTAGGTCTTCCAAATCTTCAGCAGCTTGAAGATCTTCCAAACCTTAGTGAACCTGTGCAAGTTTGGGAAACCTGGAATAGATCATAAAATGTTACATACAACAGCTGCATTCAGAACTTAAGGAAGATGTTACAACAATCACATACAACAACCGCATATTTTCTGAAATATATAGCAACTAGTAACATCTCTAGAGTAACCCCTACTTTAGTAGAGAACATGTCCATTTTTTATCGTCTTGACAGTAGCAAGCTTATCTTACTTCTCATCCAAATATAGTGTGCAAAATCTGTACAAATATTAACAAATATTAACAAATTGCACCTATCTTGCACATCAGAAGTGAGGCTATTCATGTACCTAAGTAAAGCGAACAGAATTAATGACCATTTTGGTATAAGCAAGTTGCATGCGCTAAGTTACTGTACTAGCCAGTGAATTAAGTTTGCTTGTATTTGGGCTTGCTTTTCCTTTTAAGCTCTCTACATCTACTACACAAAATAAGAGGGGAACTAGCTGGAGCATATATTTCAGGATCTTTTAATGGGGAGCTGTTTAGTTTCCTGGTTCCATGCTTTTGTTGGACAAGTTAGAAATTAGGTCCCCTAAATGGTATCTGATTAGTGGACAAACCCACAGATTTAACCGAGTGAAACACTACGAGCATTTGGTTCAATAAACATTTTTTATTGGTTAACTTTCCTACATCTCGCACAAAAAGTTGAATTAGCCTAGAAAATAAAAGCAAGGATTTCTACAAAAAAATAAGCAGAAATAATTCATGTACACGAAAGAAAGAGGATCCGATTATGATAAATGAATCAAGTTAAAGCATGGAATCCAATGAAACTAATTTCTCTACATGGCAGGGTCTATCATGTACATGAAAGGAAGATGATCCAATTGCAGTTTATATTTGTAATGGATGAAAATAAGTACTGTAGGAGTATCTTTTTTATACCTGCTGTAGGAGTGTCTATATATACAAAAGTTAATTATTATCCTTGCGAGGTCAGAGAACCAGATTTATTCAACTGAGCTCTCTACAAAATCATGGCTGATGGACAAAAAAGCCCACTAAGAACTATAATGATCTGTTTGAATTACTAATTAGTAATATAAAATGGAATCAGGGGCTTAAGTTTCCTGGACAAAAGTTAACCATGCAACAACTAAATGAGCAAAGCATTACTATTTGTGACAAAACCTAGAAGCTTGATACAAAAAAATTCGAACTGCAGAGAAAATAGAATCAATTTTAAACATTTCTAAGTACAAACCAGCAACATCTACGAACTAACAAAATTGCAACATCAAAATAAGAAATGATAAAAACACTGAATACAGGACAAAACAAAGGATATGGCAGTTGACATGTACATAGACTAGAATTTTTTCACACTTCCAGTGTGTCCATATTTATAGAAATATTACTATGCCTGACTATAAATGACAATTTTTGACACTTCCAAGTACAATTCTGGATGTATAGTAAATAGTAAGCAGTAAAATGTAAGGTGAAACGATTTTTACACATGAGATGGCTCCTTTTTTTCTCCAAACCTGCATGCCAAGCATATCATGTTTATACTCATGAAACATAGCACGATGCAGTGTAAAATAAAATAAATTAAATAACAATCATAAATTAACACCAAGAAGTAGAGCTGATTTTTCTGGCTGCTACACACTGGCATGAAAGACAACAAACAAGAGCTTAAAATGCCACCGCAGACCACTAGCATGTGAGCGCCTATCTAGTTCACTATAATTAGAATCTGCAATTATAAGTTAGTACAGTTATATCAAAACATTGATATCTTTGTACTGAAGCTTGTTACTCCCTCCGTCCCAAAATTCTTGTTTTAGATTTGTCTTGGTATAGATGTTTCTAATACTAAAACGTGACTTGATACATCCGTATTTAGACAAATCTAAGACAAGAATTTTGGGACGGAGGGAGTACTTGCAAAGCTATTCTCGAGATTCAACAAACAAACATAATACATTATCATTCCACCACTTTAAACGACCAAATCATGGTAACTGAAAAGAAAATTAATGGCATGGTATATCAACTTCTTCCTTTTAGCTTGTCTCTGACTAGCTGGGCCTCCAATTTCTTCATTTATATTTGAAAGTTTAAGGTCGCCAAATCCTTCAAAATCCTTGCTATTTCTTGTTCTAATTCTCGCTAGCTCTCTTCCTCTCGTTCTTGAACATTGTCTTCGTCTTTTTCTTGTTCCTTTCTTTTTCGTGAAAAGAAAATTAATGGCACATTAGATGTCCAGAAGGTAAGCATGTAACCGAAAAGACAATTAATGGCACATTAGATGTAAAGTAGGTAAGCATGTAGCTGTTGGTAAGGCCTCTTTTAGCAACTCTACCATCATGTCAAAACTTTTATCACACCAACCTCAAAAAGATTTGATATGGAGTAACCTAACAACAAAACATAGCTTTGAGAAGGTTGTGCACCCTGGATAAAGCTCCTCCTATCATCTGCTATGAATTGTCGAAAAGCATATGCATCACGCTTCTTTTTCTTTTCTAGAAGAGGGTCAATGCTCGCTGGATCTACATCCTCGTGAATTGGATCCTCCCCACACTATTTCAGAACCGGGCTGTAGCCCCGATTCGTAACTGCCTTTAGTGCCGGTTCTGTAACCGGCAGTAAGGGGTGGGGACTAAAGGTCCCCCCCTTTAGTACCGGTTCAGCATGAACCGCCGCTAAAGGGCCACCACGCAGCACGAGCCAGGGCCGGGTGTGGGGAGACCTTTAGTACCGGTTGGTGTTACCATCCGGCACTAAAAAGTTTGGGGGTTTTTGGTTTTATTATTTATTTTTCCTTTAATTTTGTGTTTTTGATTTAATTCTTTTTCGCTTGCTAGTATTTTACGATACTACATATTGTACACGTTATGCATATATATATATATATATATATATATATATATATATATATATATAGATTTTCCTACATGTAGCCTTCAGAGCCAGTGGCATTTGCCTTGGTGCCTTCGGAGCACGATGACAATTGGGAGTAGTTCATTGGGGCGATAGCTCGTAGTAGAATACCCCTTTGGGATATATGACCACGGCGAGCAAAAATCCCGCTATTTCCACTTGAAGTGCTCGTATGCGCTCCACTGGTAGGAGCTGCTCCCGCACCGATTCGAACTGTTAAGAAGGAGATCAATATGCATGTGTATTAGTTATGTGACTAGATATCGATAATGACGTAAAAATTGTGAATATTGCTCTATCAAACGCGTGTACCCATAGCTATCTATCAGTTTTGGTCCTTTCGGATGTCATCATGCGAATGTTCTCGAAAACATAGTATGCACACACATCAGTCCCATGCACCTGCTTCAGGGCCTTTACGAGAATAGAATTTAATCAGATAATAATTAATCAAGCATGATAATTAATGGTATTGAAATTATAATTAAAGAGATGCATGGTAGGTAACTAGATAGTACTACTTAATTAATTATACCTTGGGTCAAAACCAATGCAGCTTTTCTCTCCATTCGCCTGGAACCTCTTTCGAATTCCTGAACTTTACCCAAGCCCTGCCCGCCGGCAAAGAACATGAATAAACGAGTTATTAAATAGTTTATATCAGGAAATGACGAACTAAAGAGGCCGACATATAGTTAATAATGATTGAAATTACCTGTCGACTATCCCCTTCACGATTGTGTAGTCTTTCTTATCTTTAAGTAGTGAGTCCAGTATTTCAACTGTTCCTTCATCAACTTTAATGATTAACAAGATCCAATGGTAACTGCATGCACACATGTTTGCATGTCTTAATTAAGCGGGCATGTGCATAACACTCATCAACTACCATAAACCCTATACACTTAATTATTAACATCTAGCTAGCTAGTAAGTAAAAACAGAATTTGTAGTACAAGATAGTGTAACTCACGTGTAGTTGTGAGGAAGTAGTATATGTTCATTGGTATTGAGGCGCTTCAAGGACTCTAGCATGTTTTTCTCTACATCTTCTTGATATCATTGATATGTCCATGTTTCTTCATTAACGTATTTGGGTCAATGAACCCAATGCCATAGCGTCCAACTTTTTTCATTTCATACATCTTCATCCTGCATAATACCACAGAAAAGAATATAGTGAGGATAATTACAGATAATGACCGATCAATGATCACTACAGCTAGCTTGAGACTTGAATTACAGAAAGAAATCACTTATAGACAATAGCAACTGACGATGGATTTGTCGAGTGCGTCTTGATTGAATAACTGAAATAGTTCTGAATACTCAATGGACAGGTCTAGCTTATTGAAGTAATACTCTTCCTTGACTTTCACCATGAGGCCCTCTCTCTTGTTACTCTTGGTAATTTTCATGTACCAATCATGCAATTCATACATTCTCGTTGGGAGGTTCTTGTCCTCCTCAGGCTTGACCAAAGGTTGGCCGCAGACATATTTCCGTTTTATGTCCTGCTCTTTAAGCTTAGGCATGGACTCAATCTCGAGGAGTTGTCCAACAGTGATACCGAGCATTTCAGCGTTCCGTCTATGCTCGTCGGTCATTACCAGCTGACCGGCACCGGTACTCTCATGTGTTGGTACAACAATCGGGGGGATCGATTGCGCCGCCTGTTCTCCTAGCTGGGGAACAGTTTTCCCGCATTTTTGGCCAGCTTCTTGGCTCGAGCTCGAGCTCGACCCCTTTTGTCGTGCTCGATGTGCCTTCCTGATTTGGTGCTCATAGTCTGAGTGTAGGACCTTGAGAAGAGGTGTCTAGAGGGGGGAGGGGGTGATTAGACACTAAGTATCAAAGTTGCAGTTTTTAACTTCTTTAAGTTTAAGTGGAGTTTAGGCACAAGTTTAACATTCACAATACATAACAAGCAAGCATGCAAAGAGTGTATGAGCAACGGAAAGTAAAGCATGCAACTTGCAAGAATGTAAGGGGAAGGGTTTTGGAGGATTCAAATGCAATTGGAGACACGGATGTTTTTGTCATGGTTCCGATAGGTGGTGCTATCGTACATCCACGTTGATGGAGACTTCAACCCACGAAGGGTAACGGTTGCGCGAGTCCACGGAGGGCTCCACCCAAGAAGGGTCCACGAAGAAGCAACCTTGTCTATCCCACCATGGTCGTCGCCCACGAAGGACTTGCCTCACTAGCGGTAGATCTTCACGAAGTAGGCGATCTCCTTGCCCTTACAAACTCCTTGGTTCAACTCCACAATCTTGTCGGAGGCTCCCAAGTGACACCTAGCCAATCTAGGAGACACCACTCTCCAAGAAGTAACAAATGGTGTGTTGATCATGAACTCCTTGCTCTTGTGCTTCAAATGATAGTCTCCCAACACTCAACTCTCTCTCATAGGATTTGGATCTGGTGGAAAGAAGATTTGAGTGGAATGCAACTTGGGGAAGGCTAGAGATCAAGATTCATATGGTAGGAATGGAACATCTTGGCCTCAACACATGAGTAGGTAGTTCCCTCCCAGAAAATGTATGCTGGAAGTGTAGGTTCAGTCTAATGGCTCTCTCCACGAATGAAGAGTAGGTGGAGGGGTATATATAGCCTCCACACAAAATCTAACCGTTACACACAATTTACCAAACTCGGTGGGACCGGATCAACAAACTCGGTCGAACCGATTTAGTAAACCTAGTGACCGTTAGGATTTTCGGTGGGACCGACATGCAACTTGATAGGACCGATATGGTTAGGGTTAGGGCATAACCTAATCTCGGTGAGACCGATTACACAAACTTGGTGAGACCGATTTTGGTAATAAGCTAACCAGAGAGTTTGTCAGGTAAACTCGGTGGGACCGATTCGCTCATGTCGGTGAGACCGAAGTGTTACGATAGGGAAACAGGGAGTTTACATTGCAATCTCGGTGGGACCGATCGCTCACTTTGGTTAGACCGAAACGTTATGAAGGGAAACAGAGAGATTACAATCCCATCTCGGTGAGACCGAGATCCCTATCGGTAAGACCGATTTGCCTAGGGTTTGTGGCAGTGGCTATGACATTTGAACTCGGTGGCGCCGGATAGAAAGAATCGGTATGGCCGAGTTTGACTTTGGGTTTAGGTCAAATGTGGATGTGAGAAAGTAGTTGAGGGTTTTTGGAGCATATCACTAAGCACTTGAAGCAAGAGGCTCATTAAGCAACACCTCATCCCTCCTTGATAGTATTGGCTTTTCCTATAGACTCAATGTGATCTTGGATCACTAAAATGTAAAATGAAGAGTCTTGAGCTTTTGAGCTTGAGCCAATCCTTTGTCCTTAGCATCTTGAAGGAGTTCCCACATCCTTTAGTCCATGCCACTCCATTGTTGAACTTATCTGAAACATACTAGATAAAAGTGTTAGTCCAACAAGAGATATGTCGACATTAATTACCAAAACCACCTAGGGAGCACTTGTGCTTTCAATCTCCCCCTTTTTTGGTAATTGATGACAACATACATCACAACTTTAGATAAAGATATAAAGAATAGCAAGTAAAGCTTTGGAAAGACATGTAACAAGCATAGGCCCCCCCCTACATGTATGCATTCATGTGAATATGGAATATAGAAGCATGTGAGAGCATAACCATGATAGAGTTGGCAATGTGTTACATGTATCTTGGCCATATGCATCAGAGCAAAGAATATTAAAGAAAACACCTTCATGCCCATGAGTCCTTCTTGCAAACAGTATGTACATCAGCAAGGATTCCTCATACACATGATTGTGATGCATATACTTACCTTGTAGTCTTGAGTTGGCTTAGGATGGGATGAACCTGTGAAAAGAAGGTTAGATAACACAGGTACATCTACTAGCCAGAGCAAACAGAAGAAACCACAAGAATACCAAGACTGGGATGACATGTAGAGAGTGAGTACTAAGTACCACATTGGATTAGACATTTCCCCAAGAGTAAAGATATGCAATGAATTTAAATGATTTCTTTCCTAGATGTCTTGCTCCCCCTGAATCTAGCATGGGATACTGGGAGAAGATAGGGAACAGAAAATCAGAGCTGAAAGATATAAATGAATAGAGCTAATACAAATAAGCACATATGAACATGTCTTTCCCCTCAAGAATACATGTGGCATCTCTCCTCTTGAGCACCAAGCATCTGGGATCCTTGAGAAATACTTTCTACCTGAGTATTTTCTCTCCCCCTGGAGATCTCTTTCTCCCCCTGAGGAGGTGATACTCTCTCTCTCTGATGCGATCGCTCTAAGTGATAAGCTTTGATGTGATCTCTCTCTCCCCCTTTGACATCAATTTCCAAGAAGGGTTTGATCCTTGAGTCACATCACAAAGCATTTATATAAATGTGATGCTTGTAGAGGACAAGATTCATTGAGTGGAGCTAGATCAGAGGAAACACAGAATAAGTGGCAAACTGTTTTTCCTGTTGTGAAATCGATGGCACCGAGTGGTATGCTTTGGTTGTACCTAAAGGATTCGGTTGGACCGAAAACAACAAATCGGTGAAACCGAGTTCATCGTAGAGAAAACACTTGTCACCTCAGCTCACTAGACTAGTAAGATTTCACAAAGATTTTCAAGGAATTTACTGAATGATATGCAATGAATTGGATGCAGAAAAATGCAGAGCAAACAGAAAGAAATCTAGATGAAGTATTTTTATTTGAAAGGGGAAACAAATATGCATGAGACAAATGCAAAAACACAGAAAAGAACACAAGAGAACTTCATCTAGAGATGGTCGGTGACAAAGTCACCTATGTTAGAGTGTATTGACTTAGGAGTCAAGTGAGATCACTTGATCATAGGTCATACTCATCGTTTAAGCTCAAAATGGGGTTGCCATTTGTCGTTTAAGCATCTTGATGTATTCACATCTTCTCGAGTTGCTTTAGCTCATGACTTGGAGTAAAGCTTCTCTAAGATGGAATAACATACCTTGGTTGGTGGTGTTGAACATGTAGTTGAACTTGTGTGGGTTGCTCAAGGTTGATGTAGTTCATCAAGAATTGGGAGCACCACTTCGAATTTGAGTCAATCTACCTACATTGGTTAGTTCTTGCAAGGAAGAGCACTTGTGTATCCAAAAATTACAATCATGAAGCTTAACATAGAATTTGTCAAAGGATATGTTTGAATGGTTCCGTGCTTCCTTGTCTTCAACCACCATAGTGTAGAAACTTGGTGATGCAGAGATTGCTCAAGATGTGAGTAGATTACAATCTCATGGAATTTGATTCAACCAAGTACCTACATGGGTTATATAACATGCAAGATGCAAATGTATCCAAGACATAAGATTTTCATCATAATAGAAATATCAAGGATTGGTCATAAGCTCATGTCTTGTATGTATCCAATGGAGTTCCTACTCCAAGTTTGAAGCATCAATGATGTTCAGTTATCCTCTCAACCTGCAAAACACTTTCTCATCAAGAGGTTTAGTGAATATATACACTAATTGCTTTTAGGTGCGAACATGCTTAAGATTAATGTCACCCTTAGCAACATGATCTCGAATGAAATGATGACGAACTTCAATATGCTTAGTTCGAGAATGTTGTATGGGATTATGTCCAATTTCGATAGCACTTTCATTGTCACAAAGCAATGGAACATGTTTCATATATATCCCATAATCTTTAAGAGTTTGGGTCATCCAAAGTAATTGAGCACAACATGAACCAGCGGCAATGTATTCCGCTTCGGCGGTGGATAAGGATACCGAGTTTTGTTTCTTGGAGGACCAAGACACAAGAGATCTACCAAGAAATTGACAAGTACCCGAAGTGGACTTTCTATCAACCTTGTCTCTGGCATAGTCCGAGTCGGAGTAGCCAACAAGATCGAAAGAGGCCCTCTTACGATACCAGATGCCAAAATTTGGTGTATGGATTAAGTATCTCACTATCCTTTTCACGGCCTTAAGATGACATTCTTTAGGAGCAGCTTGATATCGTGCACACATGCACACACTTAGCATGATATCGGGACGTGAAGCACATAGATATAACAATGAACCAATCATAGAGCGATAAACCTTTTGATCAACCGGTTCACCATCTTTGGTCAAGTCAAGATTTCCACTAGTAGGCATGGGTGTAGTCATACCTTTGCACTCTTGCATATTGAACTTCTTGAATAAGTCTTTAGTGTACTTCGTTTGAGAAACAAAAGTACCTTCCTTAGTTTGCTTGATTTGCAACCCAAGAAAGAATTTGAGTTCACTCATCATAGACATCTCAAACTTCTCCGACATTAGCTTCCCTAACTTTTCACTAAAATGAGGGTTAGTTGAACCAAATATAATATCATCAACATAGATTTGGCACACAAATAGTTCTCCATTAACCCTTCTAGTAAAAAGTGTGGAATCAATTTTCCCAATTTCAAAGCCTTTTTCAATGAGGAACTTGGTTAAGCATTTATACCACGCGCTAGGAGCTTGTTTAAGACCATAAAGAGCTTTGTGAAGTTTGTAAACATGATTGGGTTTCTTAGGATTGACAAAGTCGGGAGGTTGTTTAGCATAAACTTCCTCCTCTATTTCACCATTTAGAAAAGCACTTTTAATGTCCATTTGGTACAAGGTGATATCATGGTGATTAGCATAGGCAAGTAAGATGCGAATGGACTCAAGTCTAACAACGGGTGCGTAAGTCTCACCATAGCCCATACCTTCGACTTGTGTGTAGCCTTGGGCGACGAGACGTGCTTTGTTGCGAACTACTTGTCCATCTTCATCTTGCTTGTTGCAAAACACCCATTTGGTACCGATGATGTTGTGGTTGTTGTCAGGCTTCTCAACCAATGTCCAAACTTGGTTCCTCTAAAAGTTGTGTAGCTCTTCATGCATAGCATTTATCCAATACGGATCTTCCAATGCTTCTTCGACCTTCATAGGTTCAATTCTAGAGATGAAAGAATAGTTTTCACAAAAGTTAGCTAAACAAGTTTTAGAGCGAGTGATTCTCCCGGTTTGAATATCATTGTAGATTTGCTCGACGGGGTGGTCTTTAGCAATTCTTTCTTGAACTCGTGAAAGCTTTTGCTTGGTTCTTGGTTGAACTTCTTCTTCATCTTGTTCTTCTTCTTGGCCTTCTTCATTGTTGGCGTTGTCGTTCTCTTGTCGTGGTGGAGAAGGAGGTTGTTGACATTCATCTTGATGCACTTGCTCGTTTTCTTCATCTTGGTGTGTCCCGCTTGTGGATGCTTCCGTATCAACTCTTGGTTGACCTTGTCGTGAAGTAGAAGCTTCCACTTGGACGGACGAGGTACTCTCCTTCACCTCCGTTGGACGGACCTTGCCAATAGAAAAGTCTTGGATTGCTTCCGAAGGATCTTTGTCTCCTACATCAATTGGCAATTGCTCTAATTGCGAGCCGCTAGATTCATCAAACTTCACATCTACCGTTTCTTCAACCTTTCGGGTGAAATTGTTGTAGACACGGTAAGTGTGAGAGTTTGAGCCATAAACTAGTAGGAAACCTTCATGAGACTTAGGAGCAAATTTAGAACGACGATGCTTATCAAGAATGTAGCACTTTGAGCTGAATACTCGAAAGTATCCAACTTGGGGTTTGTTACCGGTGAGGAGCTCGTATGCCGTCTTGCCGAGTAGCTTGTGAAGATACAAGAGATTTGTTGCATGACAAGCTGTCTCAACCGCTTCTGCCCAAAAGTGCTTCGATGTCTTGTACTCATCAAGCATCGTTCTCGCCATTTCGATGAGCGTCCGAATCTTCCTCTCAACCACTCCATTTTGTTGAGGTGTGTACGTAGCTAAGAACTCGTGTGAAATCCCTTCTTCGTCAAGAAAGGTGTCCACATTTGCGTTCTTGAACTCCGTTCCTTTGTCGCTGCGAACCTTCTTGATCTTCACTTCAAATTGATTTTGGGCCTTCCTAGCGAAGTTTTTGAAGATCTTTTGGACCTGCGATTTATCATCGAGAAAGAACACCCACGTAAATCTTGAAAAATGATCAACTATAACTAGACCAAAAGAATTTCCACCGAGACTCTTGTAAGAGTTGGGACCAAAAAGATCCATATGAAGTAGCTCGAGTGGCCTCCTTGTGGTCATGATGTTCTTCACGGGATGCCTTCCTCCAACCTGTTTACCTGCTTGACAAGCACTGCAAAGTCTATCCTTATCAAATATGACATCGTTAACACCAAGGATATGATTTCCTTTAATAAGCTTGTCAAGGTTTCTCATGCCAACGTGACCTAGTCGTCTATGCCATAACCAACCTTTTGAGGATTTAGCAATGAAGCAAGTTTTAGGTTGAGCCTATTTAGTGAAATCAACAATGTATAGATCACCTCTACGCACACCGGTAAAGACCATTTTATGATTATCTCGACGAAACACTTGGCAATCTACTTCAGTAAATAGGACATTGAAACCGAAATCAGCAAGTCTAGATACTGAAAGTAAGTTGTATCCAAGAGATTCAATGAGCGTGACATTTTGTATGGAGCTATCATGTGATATGGCCACCTTACCGAGGCCAACCACCTTACCCTTTGAGTTGTCACCGAAAGTGACATACTTTCGAGGACTATCATTTTCAGCAAGCTCCCAAAACATGTCTTTATCTCCGGTCATGTGATCGGTACATCCACTATCAAGAACCCATTCCTTTCCTCCTGACATATATCCCCGAAGATTTGCCATAAGACCAAAATGTCTCATTGCATCATCAAGATCGAAGTCACTATCATCATCCTCATCATAGTATCCATGTTCAACATCGTCATGTGGTGGATCAAATCCTAGAGAGGGTAATTCATTAGAGTGAGTTTGACAATGATCTTGCTTATGACTTTTTATAGCTTCAGAAATAATATCACTAATAATTCCAACATCTCCTTTGGCACGCATAAGGTTTGTAAGTTCAAATAGACGATCACCAAACATAGGATCACTAGTATTCATCTTACTCAAGGGAATAGACTTATGGAGAATTTCATCTAGATTTTTCAAGGAATAATTTGGAAAGTGTTCCTCAAGAAATTTCCATATGGTGTAGGCACACTTAAGAGTAGGCAAACATCCAATCAAGTTTCTAGGCAATCCTCTAATGATAAGTTCGGCAGTTCTAAGATTCCTAATCATGTCAATTGACTCATCAAGAGTAGGATGCATAGGATCAACATGAGGTGCACAAGGGCTAGCAATGTACTTGTTTAAATGATATTGATTGAATATTACAAGCATCTCATTTTTCCACTCATGAAAATACTCTCCATCAAGAATAGGCACTCTATGTCTAAGACTCCCCAAAGTAGACTCATCCATCTTCCTCCAATGGTGATTAAACCAAGGCAATGGAGACCAATGCTCTGATACCACTTGTAGGACCTTGAGAAGAGGTGTCTAGAGGGGGGGGGGGTGATTAGACACTAAGTATCAAAGTTGCAGTTTTGAACTTCTTTAAGTTTAAGTGGAGTTTAGGAACAAGTTTAACATTCACAATACATAACAAGCAAGCATGCAAAGAGTGTATGCGCAGCGGAAAGTAAAGCATGCAACTTGCAAGAATGTAAGGGAAAGGGTTTTGTAGGATTCAAACGCAATTGGAGACATGGATGTTTTTGTCGTGGTTCCGATAGGTGGTGCTATCATACATCCATGTTTATGGAGACTTCAACCCACGAAGGGTAACGGTTGCGTGAGTCCACGGATGGCTCCACCCATGAAGGGTCCACGAAGAAGCAACCTTGTCTATCCCACCATGGCCGTCACCCACGAAGGACTTGCCTCACTAGCGATAGATCTTCACGAAGTAGGCGATCTCCTTGCCCTTACAAACTCCTTGGTTCAACTCCACAATCTTGTCGGAGGCTCCCAAGTGACACCTAGCCAATCTAGGAGACACCACTCTCCAAGAAGTAATAAATGGTGCATTGATGATGAACTCCTTGCTCTTGTGCTTCAAATGATAGTCTCCCCAACACTCAACTCTCTCTCATAGGATTTGGATCTGGTGGAAAGAAGATTTGAGTGGAAAGCAACTTGGGGAAGGCTAGAGATCAAGATTCATATGGTAGGAATGGAATATCTTGGCCTCAACACATGAGTAGGTAGTTCTCTTTCAAAAAATGTATGCTGGAAGTGTAGGTTTAGTCTGATGGCTCTCTCCACGAATGAAGAGAAGGTGGAGGGGTATATATAGCCTCCACACAAAATCTAACCGTTACACATAATTTACCAAACTCGGTGGGACCGGATCAACAAACTCGGTCGGACCAATTTAGTAAACCTAGTGACCATTAGGATTTTTGGTGGGACCGACATGCAACTCGGTAGGACCGATATGGTTAGGGTTAGGGCATAACGTAATCTCGATGAGACCGATTACACAAACTCGGTGAGACCGATTTTGGTAATAAGCTAACCAGAGAGTTTGTCAGGTAAACTCGGTGGGACCGATTCGCTCATGTCGGTGAGACCGAAGTGTTACGATAGGGAAACAGGGAGTTTACATTGCAATCTCGGTGGGACCGATCGCTCACTTTGGTTAGACCGAAACGTTATGAAGGGAAACAGAGAGATTACAATCCCATCTCGGTGAGACCGAGATCCCTATCGGTAAGACCGATTTGCCTAGGGTTTGTGGCAGTGGCTATGACATTTGAACTCGGTGGCGCCGGATAGAAAGAATCGGTATGGCCGAGTTTGACTTTGGGTTTAGGTCAAATGTGGATGTGAGAAAGTAGTTGAGGGTTTTTGGAGCATATCACTAAGCACTTGAAGCAAGAGGCTCATTAAGCAACACCGCATCCCTCCTTGATAGTATTGGCTTTTCCTATAGACTCAATGTGATCTTGGATCACTAAAATGTAAAATGAAGAGTCTTGAGCTTTTGAGCTTGAGCCAATCCTTTGTCCTTAGCATCTTGAAGGAGTTCCCACATCCTTTAGTCCATGCCACTCCATTGTTGAACTTATCTGAAACATACTAGATAAAAGTGTTAGTTCAACAAGAGATATGTTGACATTAATTACCAAATCCACCTAGGGAGCACTTGTGCTTTCACTGAGTCAACAGGCTTGGGAGCTAGTGCTCGCGCCATACGAATAAAGTGGTCAATCTTATCCTTGGGCACTTTCTCCCTTGGCAGCGGTGGCGGTTTTGGTCCGAAATGGGCGTCCACTAGGGCCTTCACTATGGCTTTGTTTTGCTCCGTGGTCATGTCATAAGGCCTCTGCGGAAGAGGCACGAGGCTCTTTGGACCATATTGAAATCTCTTGCCTCCGCCTATACCTCCAGTACTACCTGGACTTGTAGCACTATGCACCATAGCTGCGGCGGCTCTCTTCGACGATTGCTGAGGCAGCAGAGACGGCCGGCGTGGTGTCAGACTTGGAGGAGGAGTGGCACACGTTGGTGGACTTGGAGGAGGAGTGGCCTCACGCATTGGCTGAGTTGAAGCAGGAGGAGTGGCCTCACGCATTAGCTGAGTTAAAGCAGGAGGAGTGGCCTCACGCGTTGGAGGAGCATGAGTCATCTACTCCTCGTCACCTCCTGGAATTTCAAGCTCTAGTTGACGCGGTGTCGGTGGCCTTCGAAAGATGATGCAATCCTTTCTCCATAGGATGATATGATGTATAGCCTCTCCCAGTGTGTGCTCCTCATCACCTCCAGGAATGTCAAGCTGTACCCCCGAATATTGGTCCACCACCTCATCAACCACGACACGAGCATAGCCGGCTGGAATCGTTCTGCAATGGTAGGTTGCTCCGGGGGGATTTGTATAAGCAATGGCGTCTGCCGCCTTCACGGATATGTTCTTTATTTTGAAGTGTAGCTCACAATTAGTGTTCTCCATGATGTCATCCATAGGGTATCTATCCAGCAGTGCGTCGCCCGGGGCGGAACCCACGCTGCTTCTCGGCATGGATGGGACGGTGCTATCCAATGCTGGATCATCCGCTAGCTGCGGCCGTTGCCGAGGCCCCCTTTCCTGGCTAAGCAAGTCGATATGCTGCTGCTGGCTCTGCAATTTGAGTGCCAAGTCCGCGTGCGCTGATTCTAGGCCTTGAAGACGTTCTGCTTCCTGCTTCCTCTGCTCGTCCTCCATCTTCTTACTCTCCTCCTCCTCCATATTCCTTCTCACACGGCTTATGTAGTCGGCGTTCCACTCAGAAAAGCCCTCATACCACGGAACAATGCCCTTGCCTCGTGTTCTTCCCGGTTGTTCAGGATTTCCCAGGGCGCGCGTAAGCTTGTCGTTCTCTCTGTTGGGCGTGAACACCCCCTTTCGAGCTTCTTCTATTGCTTCAACTAACTTATCATCAGCTCCTTTAAGACATGCCTTCTTTGAAACCTCGCCTGTTTTCAGGTCCAACGCCCCCCATGCGCATAGGACCAACTTCTGCACCTTGGGGGCCAGCTCAATGTAACTAGAGTGACCTGTGTAGCTAGCATCTCTTGTTCAGACTTATCCCACTTAGGCATTGCCACCACGTAGCCACCTGGCCCTAGCCTATGGAATTGCTGCTTTTTTGCGGCATTGACCTTGTTTATTCTGGACCGTTCCTTACATAATTCTGATTCCTTGAGTTTCACAAAATCGTCCTAGTGTTCTCTTTGGTTCTCCAGTGTTCCCATGAATTCTTGAGTCTTCTTTCGTGCTTTGACGTAGTTATTCCATACAGTTTTCTTGTGGTTGTTGAATGCAATTGCAATCTTCCTAAGAGCAACATCCTTGACTTTCTCAACATCTGCAGCTGTGAAATGATCTGCTAGGGTGAAATGTTCCATGAGATCTTCCCAAAGCGCCTTTTTTTGCTCTCTCATCGAGAAAAGTAAGATCTGGACGGGGCTTTGATGGCTCTTTCCATTCTTGAAGGGAGATCGGGAATTTGTCCTTCACAAGAACTCCGCACTGACGAACGAACTTGTTCGCAATGTTCTTAGGCGCTATTGGTTCGCCATTAGTTTTGATGGCATCGATGTTGTACTTACGCCCTCCTTCAACTTTTTTCCCGGGCCTCGCACTCTGCCTGTAGAAGATTTGCTCAATCCGGAGGGCTGAAAGAAGAAAGATCGATTCGTTAATATATCTGCAAATCATTTAAAACATGTGATGATCACCAGATGCCTGCTTATATAAATATACCTTGCCGGTCTCTGTTTTATCTAGATCAACATTTTCTTCACCATCATAATCATTAATTTCTTTGCCATCATAATCCATGACTTCATCAATTCAGTCGTCGCGATCGAATATCATATCAGCACCCTCCCCGGTATTGTTCAGATATTGGGAGCCATCATCTTTCTTCATTTCGATTATCTGGAGCGCGAGGGGAGTGTATGATCTTGAACAGGGCCTCTTCTCCCTCTCTGCCTGTGTTGTCCACCATAGCTTTTATTTAAAAAATCCAGAAGAAATATGAAACAATTTAGTATTCAAATTACAATATGCATGCATGCAATCAATAAGAGGAAATCCTGAATCATAGTACATAATATGCATTGTCTCGAATAATATATAATCTCGAATACATCGTCTCGAATATTATATATCGAATACATCACTAGCTAGCTAGCTAATAAAGATCGAATACTACAGAATAATCTAGGCCACTCGCGGTTCCTGAGGTGCGGGCGGTGGACACCCAAAGAGAAGGAACCATCACAGGATCATAGCTCCGGTCATCTCTCCAAAGACCCTGCCAGGTATTGGAGAACCTGACGTCCATAGCATCCATGTAGCGACGGACGTGCTCGTCCTCCTCCCTGACACGGCGACACACCACCTCCGGTGGGGCCGGCTCCCTCCGTACCGAAAGTGGCCCACGGGAACGCCACCAAAGGAGCTCAGGGTCGACGACAGGACCCGGGTTCCTCACCAAGCGGCTAGCCCCAGAAGGTAGCACCTCCCAGTGCTAGCCCGGCGGAGCCCAGTCCCGGACATGGGTCCTTTGAAGCAGGATGTCGTCACGAATGGGTCGACGGCGAGGATGCGGGCTGGGCGTCGTCGAGAACAAATACTATACGCCGCAAAATTAACATTTTTAAATGATTGGATTGTGATTTCTTATATGCAAATTCTAAATTTGTATACCTAAAATTATAAGAAACTAAAAACTAACATTTCTATAACATTTCTATAACAATTTGAAATTAATCTAATTCATCTAGCTAAAACTATCATTTCTAAAATTTCTGACATTTCTATAACATTTCTAACATTTCTAACATTACTATATACTATTTGACATTAACCTAATCTAATTATTTAATTCATCTAAAACTTTGTATGAAAAATAAAAAAACAGAAAAAACTAAAAACTAAAAATAGAAAAATTGTGTGTGTGTGCGCGCGTGTAGTGTGAGTGTGTGTGTGCGCGCGGGGCCGCCGGCGGCGGCGGCGCAGTGGATTGGAGGGAGGAGAGGCCGGGGGAGGGGCTCACAGCACGCACGGGCGAGGTCGAGGCGATGGCGATGACGAGGTCCAGGCAATGACGATGGCGAGGCGAGGGGCCGGACGGTGATGGCGCGGGACAGGGCAACGACGTGACGGGGACGGCGACGGCGCGGGATGGGGCGGCGGCAGAGAGAAGTGGGAGATGAGAAACTGAATTTTATTGAAGTGTTTCTTATATAGGTGGCACCTTTAGTACCGGTTGTAGCCACTAACCGGTACTAAAGGCCTGTTTTGGCCAGGCGAAGCGGCGGGAATCGCATACCCTTTAGTACTGGGTCATGGCTACAACTGGTACTAAAGGCCCCCCCTTTAGTACCGGTTGTAGCCACGACCCGGTACTAATTAAAGGGGGTGCGCTAGCGCGGGTGCGGGCAAGTTTAGTCCCACCTCGCTAGCCGAGGGGCGCCCGCTCCTGTTTAAAAGCCCCGGCGCTGCTTCTCTATCGAACTCCTCTATATAGCTGGCTTCTGGGCCTAACTCTACCCTGTGGGCCTACTGGGCCCTACGGGCCTGCATCATGGCCCAACTACAGGTTGGGTTACTAGTCCAGGCCGCTGTGGCCCAGTAGGTGGGCTTTTTTATTTAGTTTTTGTCTCAACAAAAATTTAGTTTTTTTCTTTTCTACTTTACTTATTTTCATTTATTTATTTTTGAATATTTTTTATTTAGGTACAAAAAATTACAAACTTTCTATTAGTGCTAGTAGTTTTCAAATTTGAATAGTTTAAATTTTTTTATTTAGTTTTTTCTCAACAAAAATTTAGTTTGTTTCTTTTCTACTTTATTTGTATTCATTTATTTACTTCTGAATATTTTTTTTATAGTTACAAAAAATTACAAACTTTCTGTTAGTGCCAGTAGTTTTCAAATTTGAATAGTTTAAATTTGAATTATTTGACGAACTAATTTGTAGACGAAGTGCATCCAGTTTTTGCACATAAAATTTCTTCACATTTCAAATACCAAAACACATAAGTACCCTAACTATTACAAAGATTCCCTCCAGTTTGTTCGAAGCGGCACTTTCCAGATATATAAGTACAGAAAGTCACTACAGAAGAAAGTGATGACAGTGAAGCCTATCACATGCCAGAGTGGGATCTTTGGGTGTGAAACTTTTTCTTCACGTGTGTCCCTTTGCGCCGTAACCATGGACAATCTTCATCATTTAACTGGATGCTCGGATCAATATTCACTCTGAATGGAGCAATTTCATCAAACTTTTCATAATCTTCTGACATGTCTGTCTTGTCATCCACTCCCACGATGTTTCTTTTCCCTGAAAGAACTATGTGGCGCTTTGGCTCATCGTATGATGCATTCGCTTCCTTATCTTTTCTTTTTCTCGGCCTGGTAGACATGTCTTTCACATAGAAAACCTGCGCCACATCATTGGCTAGGACGAATGGTTTGTCTGCATATGTAAGATTGTTGAGATCCACTATTGTCATTCCGTACTGCGTGTCTTCCGTTACCCGCCTCGTGTCATATTGACCCATTGGCACCGAAACAAAGGGACCTTCAAACCACCTCCATAGTTAAGTTCCCATATGTCCTCTATGTAACCATAATATGTTTACTTTCCCGTCTTGGTTGTTGCATCAAAGCGGCCACCACTGTTTTCGTTGGTGTTCTTCTTATCTTGGGCGATCGTGTAAAATGTATTCCCATTTATCTCGTACCCTTTGAAAGTCATTATATTCAAAGATGGTAACTGGGACAACAAGTACATGTCATCTTCAATATCGCCATCATGCATGGCACGTTTCTGCAACCAACCAGCGAAAGTCCTCGTTTGTTCATGTGTAATCCAGTCGTCAGACTGCTCCGGGTGTTTGGATTGTAGAAAATTCTTGTGTTCCTCAATATATGGATCCACCAAGGCGGAATTCTGTAGAACTGTGTAGTGTGCTTCAATGAGAGAATGCCCTTCCATACATATTATTTGATCCCCTCCTAGCGTGCCTTTTCCATCCAGTCTGCCCTTATGCCGCGATTCAGGAACACCAATCGGCTTAAGGTCAGGAATAAAGTCAATACAAAACTCAATGACCTCCTCATTTTCTTGGCCCTTCGAGATGGTTCCTTCTGGCCTAGCACGGTTATGAACATATTTCTTCAAGACTCCCATGAACCTCTCAAAGGGGAACATGTTGTGTAGAAATACAAGACCCAAAACGTTAATCTCTTCGCAAAGGTGAACTAGGACGTGCGTCATGATGTTGAAGAAGGATGGTGGGAACACCAACTTGAAACTGACAAGACATTGCACCAAATCATTCTGTAACCTTGGTATGATTTCTGGATCGATTACCTTCTGAGAGATTGCATTGAGGAATGCACATAGCTTCACAATGGCTAATCGAACATTTTCCG
Organism: Triticum aestivum; assembly: GCF_018294505.1. Lineage (NCBI taxonomy): Eukaryota > Viridiplantae > Streptophyta > Magnoliopsida > Poales > Poaceae > Triticum > Triticum aestivum. Next base: position 714,243,569 of record NC_057813.1, on the reverse strand, counting down.
GTAGAAGCCCCCTCAATGCAACCGGAAGCAGTTGCGTCATAATCACGTGGCAGTGATGAGACTTTATGTTCTGGAACTATTTCTCTGCCATATTTATTACCCTTTATACTCGACGAGAAGCTAGATGGTACCTTCATACTGAGCAGGCATTCAAAGAAGATTTCCTTCTCTTCTTTGGTAAGAGCGTAGCTGGCATGACCCTGATGCATGCCGTCTTTTCCGTGCATACGTTGCTGGTCCTCCCGTGCCTTCGGTGTATCTTTTGTCTTCCCATACACGCACAAGAAGCCAAGAAGGGTCACGCAAAGATTCTTCATCACGTGCATCACGTCGATTGCGGAGCGGACCTCTAGGTCTTTCAAATAGGGCAGGTCCCAAAATATAGATTTCTTCTTCCACATGGGTGCGCGTCCGTAAGCGTCCTTCGGAACAGCTTGTCCGCCAGGACCCTTTCCAAAGATTACCTTCAAATCCTTAACCATATCATGTACATCAGCACTAGTATGGTGGCGAGGCTTCGTCCGGTGATCCGCCTCACCTTTGAAATGCTTGCCTTTCTTTCTTACGGGATGCCTGCTCGGAAGAAATCGACGATGTCCCAGGTACACATTCTTCCTACAACTATCCAAATATATATTGTTGGTATCATCCAAACAGTGAGTGCATCCATGGTATCCCTTGTTTGTCTGTCCTGAAAGGTTACTGAGAGCAAGCCAATCATTGATGGTCACGAACAGCAACGCCTTTAGGTCAAATTCTTCCTGTTTGTGCTCATCCCACGCACGTACACCTTTTCCATTCCACAACTGTAATAGTTCTTCAACTAATGGCCTTAGGTACACATCAATGTCGTTGTCGGGTTGCTTAGGGCCTTGGATGAGCACTGTCATCATAATGAACTTCTGCTTCATGCACAACCAAGGAGGAAGGTAATACAAACATAGAGTCACAGGCCACGTGCTATGGTTGCCGCTCTGCTCCCCAAAAGGATTAATGCCATCTGCGCTTAGACCAAACAATATGTTGCTTGGGTCACCTGCAAACTCCTCCCTGTACTTTCTCTCGATTTTTATCCACTTCGACCCATCAGCGGGTACTCTCAACTTTCCGTCTTTCTTACAGCCTTCTCCATGCCATCGGCATCGCCTTGGCATGCTCTTTGTTTTGGAACAAATGTTTCAACCGTGGTATGATAGGAGCATACCACATCACCTTCATAGGAATCTTCTTCCTGGGGCGCTCGCCCTCAACATCACCAGGGTCATCGCGACTGATCTTATAGTGCAATGCACCGCATACCGGGCACACGTTCAAATCCTCGTACTCACCGCGGTAGAGGATACAGTCATTAGGGCATGCATGTATCTTATGCACCTCTAAACCTAGAGGGCAGACAACTTTCTTTGCTTCGTACGTACTCTCGGGCAATTCATTGTCCTTTGGAAGCATATTCTTTATCATTACCAGCAACTTTCCAAATCCCTTGTCAGATACACCATTCTCTGCCTTCCATTGCAGCAATTCCAGTGTGGTGCCCAACTTTTTCTTGTCACCTTTGCAATTCCGGTTCAACAATTTCTTGTGATCCTCTAACATGCGCTGCAACTTCTTCTTCTCCTTTTCACTTGCACAGTTTCTCTTTGCATCGGCAATGGCCCGACCTAGATCATCAGCGGGCTCATCCGATGCCTCTTCTTCAGCTTCTTCCCGCATGACCGGCTCAGCTTCTTCCCCCATTGTTGTATCATCGTATTCAGGGAACCCATGGCCAGGCACTAGTGCAGAATCGACCTTTAGTGCTGGTTCGTAACGGCCTTTAGTGCCGGTTCGCCAACCGGCACTAAAGAGTGGGGACTAAAGCCCCCCCCCCTTTAGTACCGGTTCATCATGAACCGGCGCTAAAGTGCCACCACGTGGCACGAGCCAGGCCCGGGTGCATGTAGGACATTAGTACCGGTTGGTGTTTGGGTGTTTTTTTAATTTTTCCTTTAATTTTGTGTTTTCAATTTAATTTAGTGATTGTTTTACATTATAATGAGTTGTTAAATCATTAGGTGAAAGTACCGCGGATTAGTTTGGACTGGATGCATTGGATCTAGCTACTATATAGCTAAGTGATCAAGTATATGCCATATCCATATTATACT